>NC_064621.1:105975707-106280181 GCF_023898315.1 Schistocerca nitens | reverse complement strand
TTAATTCTCTCCTGGGAGACCAGTAGCCTGTATCCGACGCACCGCAGCCCACTTACTTTACCCTTCACAACCTTATTTTTAGGATACAACACAGAAATTGCATCGAGATTAAATATTCTGTTCATCAAGCACACGTTCACATCTGTGACAACTGGGCCCACTGTCATCTCTTTAAATCTCTCCTGGGAGACCAGTAGCCTGTATCCGACGCACCGCAGCCCACTGACTTTACCCTTCACAACCTTATTTTGCCGATACATCACAGTAATTGTATCGACATTAAATATTTTGTTCATGAAGCACACGTGCACATACGTGACAACTAGGGCCACCGTCATCTCTTTAAATCTCTCCTGGGAGACCAGTAGCCTGTATCCGACATACCGCAGCCCACTGACTTTACTCTTCACAACCTTATTTTGCCGATACAACACAGAAATTGCATCGAGATTAAATATTCTGTTCATCAAGCACACGTTCACATCTGTGACAACTGGGCCCACTGTCATCTCATTATATCTCTCCTGGGAGCCCAGTAGCATCTATCCGACGCCACGCAGCCCACTTACTTTACCCTTGACAACCTTATTTTGCCGATACAACACAGTAATTGCATCGACATTAAATATTTTGTTCATGAAGCACACGTGCACATATGTGACAACTAGGGCCACCGTCATCTCTTTAAATCTCTCCTGGGAGACCAGTAGCCCGTATCCGACGCACCGCAGCCCACTGACTTTACCCTTCACAACCTTATTTAGCCGATACAACACAGAAATTGCATCGAGATTAAATATTTTGTTCATCAAGCACACGTTCTCATCTGCGACAACTAGGGCCACCGTCATCTCTTTAAATCTCTCCTGGGAGACCGGTAGCCTGTATCCGACGCACCGCAGCCCACTGACTTTACCCTTCACAACCTTATTTTGCCGATACAACACAGAAATTGCATCAAGATTAAATATTTTGTTCATCAAGCACACGTTCACATCTGTGACAACTGGGCCCACTGTCATCTCATTAAATCTCTCCTGGGAGCCAAGTAGCATCTATCCGACGCACCGCAGCCCACTGACATTACCCTTCACAAACTTATTTTGCCGATACAACACAGAAATTGCATCGTGATTAAATATTTTGTTCATCAAGGACACGTTCACATCTGTGACAACTGGGCCCACTGTCATCTCATTAAATCTCTCCTGGGAGACCAGTAGCCTGTATCCGACGCACCGCAGCCCACTTACTTTACCCTTCACAACCTTATTTTGCCGATACAACACAGTAATTGCATCGACATTAAAGATTTTGTTCATGAAGCACACGTGCACATATGTGACAACTAGGGCCACCGTCATCTCTTTAAATCTCTCCTGGGAGACCAGTAGCCTGTATCCGACATACTGCAGCCCACTGACTTTACTCTTCACAACCTTATTTTGCCGATACAACACAGAAATTGCATCGAGATTAAATATTCTGTTCATCAAGCACACGTTCACATCTGTGACAACTGGGCCCACTGTCATCTCATTAAATCTCTCCTGGGAGCCCAGTGGCATCTATCCGACGCCACGCAGCCCACTTACTTTACCCTTCACAACCTTATGTTGCCGATACAACACAGAAATTGCATCGAGATTAAATATTTTGTTCATGAAGCACATGTGCACATCTGTGACAACTAGGGCCACCGTCATCTCTTTAAATCTCTCCTGGGAGACCAGTAGCCTGTATCCGACGCACCGCAGCCCACTGACTTTACCCTTCACAACCTTATTTTGCCGATACAACACAGATATTGCATCGAGATTAAATATTTTGTTCATGAAGCACATGTGCACATCTGTGACAACTAGGGCCAATGTCATCTCTTTAAATCTCTCCTGGGAGACCAGTAGCCTGTATCCGACGCACCGCAGCCCACTGACTTTACCCTTCACAACCTTATTTTGCCGATACAACACAGAAATTGCATCGAGATTAAATATTTTGTTCATCAAGCACATGTGCACATCTGTGACAACTACGGCCACCGTCATCTCTTTAAATCTCTCCTGGGAGACCAGTAGCCTGTATCCGACGCACCGCAGCCCACTGACTATACCCTTCACAACCTTATTTAGCCGATACAACACAGAAACTGCATCGGGATTAAATATTTTGTTCATCAAGCACACGTTCACATCTGTGACAACTGGGCCCACTGTAATCTCATTAAATCTCTCCTGGGAGACCAGTAGCCTGTACCCGACGCACCGCAGCCCACTTACTTTACCCTTCACCACCTTATTTTGCCGATACAACACAGAAATTGCATCGAGATTAAATATTTTGTTCATCAAGCACACGTTCTCATCTGTGACAACTAGGGCCACCGTCATCTCTTTAAATCTCTCCTGGGAGACCAGTAGCCTGTATCCGACGCACCGCAGCCCACTGACTTTACCCTCACAACCTTATTTTGCCGATACAACACAGAAATTGCATCGAGATTAAATATTTTGTTCATCAAGCACACGTTCTCATCTGTGACAACTAGGGCCACCGTCATCTCTTTAAATCTCTCCTGGGAGACCGGTAGCCTGTATCCGACGAACCGCAGCCCACTGACTTTACCCTTCACAACCTTATTTTGCCGATACAGCACAGAAATTGCATCAAGATTAAATATTTTGTTCATCAAGGACACGTTCACATCTGTGACAACTGGGCCCACTGTCATCTCATTAAATCTCTCCTGGGAGACCAGTAGCCTGTATCCGACGCACCGGAGCCCACTTACTTTACCCTTCACAACCTTATTTTGCCGATACAACACAGTAATTGCATCGACATTAAATATTTTGTTCATGAAGCACACGTGCACATATGTGACAACTAGGGCCACCGACATCTCTTTAAATCTCTCCTGGGAGACCAGTAGCCTGTATCCGACATACCGAAACCCACTGACTTTACTCTTTACAACCTTATTTTGCCGATACAACACAGAAATTGCATCGAGATTAAATATTCTGTTCATCAAGCACACGTTCACATCTGTGACAACTGGGCCCACTGTCATCTCATTATATCTCTCCTGGGAGCCCAGTGGCATCTATCCGACGCCACGCAGCCCACTTACTTTACCCTTCACAACCTTATTTTGCCGATACAACACAGAAATTGCATCGAGATTAAATATTTTGTTCATGAAGCACATGTGCACATCTGTGACAACTAGGGCCACCGTCATCTCTTTTAATCTCTCCTGGGAGACCAGCAGCCTGTATCCGACGCACCGCAGCCCACTGACTTTACCCTTCACAACCTTATTTTTAGGATACAACACAGAAATTGCATCGAGATTAAATATTCTGTTCATCAAGCACACGTTCACATCTGTGACAACTGGGCCCACTGTCATCTCTTTAAATCTCTCCTGGGAGACCAGTATCCTGTATCCGACGCACCGCAGCCCACTGACTTTACCCTTCACAACCTTATTTTGCCGATACAACACAGTAATTGCATCGACATTAAATATTTTGTTCATGAAGCACACGTGCACATATGTGACAACTAGGGCCACCGTCATCTCTTTAAATCTCTCCTGGGAGGCCAGTAGCCTGTATCCGACATACCGCAGCCCACTGACTTTACTCTTCACAACCTTATTTTGCCGATACAACACAGAAATTGCATCGAGATTAAATATTCTGTTCATCAAGCACACGTTCACATCTGTGACAACTGGGCCCACTGTCATCTCATTAAATCTCTCCTGGGAGCCCAGTAGCATCTATCCGACGCCACGCAGCCCACTTACTTTACCCTTCACAACCTTATTTTGCCGATACAACACAGTAAATGCATCGACATTAAATATTTTGTTCATGAAGCACACGTGCACATATGTGACAACTAGGGCCACCGTCATCTCTTTAAATCTCTCCTGGGAGACCTGTAGCCTGTATCCGACATACCGCAGCCCACTGACTTTACTCTTCACAACCTTATTTTGCCGATACAACACAGAAATTGCATCGAGATTAAATATTCTGTTCATCAAGCACACGTTCACATCTGTGACAACTGGGCCAACTGTCATCTCATTAAATCTCTCCTGGGAGCCCAGTAGCATCTATCCGACGCCACGCAGCCCACTGACTTTACCCTTCACAACCTTATTTTGCCGATACAACACAGAAATTGCATCGAGATTAAATATTCTGTTCATCAAGCACACGTTCACATCTGTGACAACTGGGCCCACTGTCATCTCATTAAATCTCTCCTGGGAGCCCAGTAGCATCTATCCGACGCCACGCAGCCCACTGACTTTACCCTTCACAACCTTATTTTGCCGATACAACAAAGAAATTGCATCGAGATTAAATATTTTGTTCATCAAGGACACTTTCACATCTGTGACAACTGGGCCCACTGTCATCTCACTAAATCTCTCCTGGGAGACCAGTAGCCTGTATCCGACGCACCGCAGCCCACTTACTTTACCCTTAACAACCTTATTTTGCCGATACAACACAGAAATTGCATCGAGATTAAATATTTTGTTCATGAAGCACATGTGCACATCTGTGACAACTAGGGCCACAGTCATCTCTTTAAATCTCTCCTGGGAGACCAGTAGCCTGTATCCGACGCACCGCAGCCCAATGACTTTACCCTTCACAACCTTATTTTGCCGATACAACACAGAAATTGCATCGAGATTAAATATTTTGTTCATCAAGCACACGTTCACATCTGTGACAACTGGGCCCACTGTCATCTCATTAAATCTCCCCTGGGAGCTCAGTAGCCTGTATCCGACGTACCGCAGCCCACTTACTATACCCTTCACAACCTTATTTTGCCCATACAACACAGAAATTGCATCGAGATTAAATATTTTGTTCATCATGCACACGTTCATATCTGTGACAACTGGGCCCACTGTAATCTCATTAAATCTCTCGTGGGAGACCAGTAGCCTGTATCCGACGCACAGCAGCCCACTTACTTTACCCTTCACAACCTTATTTTGCCGATACAACACAGAAATTGCATCGAGATTAAATATTTTGTTCATCAAGCACACGTTCACATCTGTGACAACTGGGCCCACTGTCATCTCATTAAATCTCCCCTGGGAGCTCAGTAGCCTGTATCCGACGTACCGCAGCCCACTGACTTTACCCTTCACAACCTTATTTTGCCCATACAACACAGAAATTGCATCGAGATTAAGTATTTTGTTCATCAAGCACACTTTCACATCTGTGCCAACTAGGCCCACTGTCATCTCATTAAATCTCTCCTGGGAGACCAGTAGCCTGTATCCGACGCACCGCAGCCCACTTACTTTACCCTTCACAACCTTATTATGCCGATACAACACAGAAATTGCATCGAGATTAAATATTTTGTTCATCAAGCACACGTTCACATCTGTGACAACTGGGCCCACTGTCATCTCATTAAATCTCCCCTGGGAGCTCAGTAGCCTGTATCCGACGTACCGCAGCCCACTGACTTTACCCTTCACAACCTTATTTTGCCGATACAACACAGAAATTGCATCGAGATTAAATATTTTATTCATCAAGCACACGTTCACATCTGTGACAACTGGGCCCACTGTAATCTCATTAAATCTCTCCTGGGAGACCAGTAGCCTGTATCCGACAAACCGCAGCCCACTGACTTTACCCTTCACAACCTTATTTTGCCGATACAACACAAAAATTGCATCGAGATTAAATATTTTGTTCATCAAGCACACATTCACATCTGTGACAACTGGGCCCACTGTCATCTCATTAAATCTTTCCTGGGAGACCAGTAGCCTGTATCCGACGCACCGCAGCCCACTGACTTTACCCTTCACAACCTTATTTTGCCGATACAACACAGAAATTGCATCGAGATTAAATATTTTGTTCATCAAGCACACTTTCACATCTGTGACAACTGGGCCCACTGTCATCTCATTAAATCTCCCCTGGGAGCTCAGTAGCCTGTATCCGACGTACCGCAGCCCACTGACTTTACCCTTCACAACCTTATTTTGCCCATACAACACAGAAATTGCATCGAGATTAAATATTTTGTTCATCAAGCACACATTCATATCTGTGACAACTGGGCCCACTGTCATCTCATTAAATCTCTCCTGGGAGACCAGTAGCCTGTATCCGACGCACCGCAGCCCACTTACTTTACCCTTCACAACTTTATTTTGCCGATACAACACAGAAATTGCATCGATATTAAATATTTTTTTCATGAAGCACATGTGCACATCTGTGACAACTAGGGCCACCGTCATCTCTTTAAATCTCTCCTGGGAGACCAGTAGCCTGTATCCGATGCACCGCAGCACTCTGACTTTACCCATCACAACCTTAATTTGTCGATACAACACAGAAATTGCATCGTGATTAAATATTTTGTTCATCAAGCACACGTTCACATCTGTGACAACTGGGCCCACTGTAATCTCATTAAATCTCTCCTGGGAGACCAGTAGCCTGTATCCGACGCACCGCTGCCCACTTACTTTACCCTTCACAACTTTATTTTGCCGATACAACACATAAATTGCATCGATATTAAATATTTTGTTCATGAAGCACATGTGCACATCTGTGACAACTAGGGCCACCGTCATCTCTTTAAATCTCTCCTGGGAGACCAGTAGCCTGTATCCGACGCACCGCAGCCCACTGACTTTACCCTTCACAACCTTATTTTGCCGATACAACACAGAAATTGCATCGTGATTAAATATTTTGTTCATCAAGCACGCGTTCACATCTGTGACAACTGGGCCCACTGTAATCTCATTAAATCTCTCCTGGGAGACCAGTAGCCTGTATCCGACGCACCGCAGCCCACTTACTTTACCCTTCACAACCTTATTTTGCCAATACAACACAGAAATTGCATCGAGATTAAATATTTTGTTCATGAAGCACATGTGCACATCTGTGACAACTAGGGCCACCGTCATCTCTTTAAATCTCTCGTGGGAGACCAGTAGCCTGTATCCGACGCACCGCAGCCCACTGACTTTACCCTTCACAACATTATTTTGCCGATACAACACAGAAATTGCATCGAGATTAAATATTTTGTTCATCAAGCACACGTTCACATCTGTGACAACTGGGCCCACTGTCATCTCATTAAATCTCCCCTGGGAGCTCAGTAGCCTGTATCCGACGTACCGCAGCCCACTTACTTTACCCTTCACAACCTTATTTTGCCCATACAACACAGAAATTGAATCGAGATTAAATATATTGTTCATCAAGCACACTTTCACATCTGTGACAACTGGGCCCACTGTCATCTCATTAAATCCCTCCTGGGAGACCAGTAGCCTGTGGCTCTGAGCACTATGGGACTCAACTGCTGAGGTCATTAGTCCATTAGAACTTAGAACTAGTTAAACCTAACTTCCCTAAGGACATCACAAACATCCATGCCCGAGGCAGGATTCGAACCTGCGACCGTAGCGGTCCTGCGGTTCCAGACTGCAGCGCCTTTAACCGCACGGCCACTTCGGCCGGCACCAGTAGCCTGTATCCGACGCACCGCAGCCCACTGACTTTACCCTTCACAACCTTATTTTGCCGATACAACACAGAAATTGCATCGAGATTAAATATTTTGTTCTTGAAGCACATGTGCACATCTGTGACAACTAGGGCCACCGTCATCTCTTTAAATCTCTCCTGGGAGACCAGTAGCCTGTATCCGACGCACCGCAGCCCACTGACTTTACCCTTCACAACCTTATTTTGCCGATACAACACAGAAATTGCATCGAGATTAAATATTTTGTTCATCAAGCACACGTTCACATCTGTGACAACTGGGCCCACTGTCATCTCATTAAATCTCCCCTGGGAGCTCAGTAGCCTGTATCCGACGTACCGCAGCCCACTTACTTTACCCTTCACAACTTTATTTTGCCCATACAACACAGAAATTGCATCGAGATTAAATATTTTGTTCATCAAGCACACTTTCACATCTGTGACAACTGGGCCCACTGTCATCTCATTAAATCTCTCTTGGGAGACCAGTAGCCTGTGGCACTGAGCACTATGGGACTCAACTGCTGAGGTCATTAGTCCCCTAGAACTTAGAACTAGTTAAACCTAACTATCCTAAGGACATCACAAACATCCATGCCCGAGGCAGGATTCGAACCTGCGACCGTAGCGGTCCTGCGGTTCCAGACTGCAGCGCCTTTAACCGGACGGCCACTTCGGCCGGCACCAGTAGCCTGTATCCGACGCACCGCAGCCCACTGACTTTACCCTTCACAACCTTATATTGCCGATACAACACAGAAATTGCATCGAGATTAAATATTTTGTTCATCAAGCACACATTCACATCTGTGACAACTGGGCCCACTGTCATCTCATTAAATCTCTCCTGGGAGCTCAGTAGCATCTATCCGACGCACCGCAGCCCACTGACTTTACCCTTCACAACCTTATTTTGCCGATACAACACAGAAATTGCATCCTGATTAAATATTTTGTTCATCAAGGACACGTTCACATCTGTGACAACTGGGTCCACTGTCATCTCATTAAATCTATCCTGGGAGACAAGTAGCCTGTATCCGACGCACCGCAGCCCACTTACTTTACCCTTCACAACCTTATTTTGCCGATACAGCACAGAAATTGCATCGAGATTAAATATTTTCTTCATGAAGCACACGTGCACATCTGTGACAACTAGGGCCACCGTCATCTCGATAAATCTCTCCTGGGAGAACAGTAGCATCGATCCGACGCACCGCAGCCCACTGACATTACCCTTCACAACATTATTTTGCCGATACAACACAGAAATTGCATCGTGATTAAATATTTTGCTCATCAAGGACACGTTCACATCTGTGACAACTGGGCCCACTGTCATCTCATTAAATCTCTCCTGGGAGACCAGTAGCCTGTATCCGACTCACCTCAGCCCACTTCCTTTACCCTTCAGAACCTTCTTTAGCCGATACAACACAGAAATTGCATCGTGATTAAATATTTTGTTCATGCAGCACACGTGCCATCTGTGACAACTGGGCCCACTGTCATCTCATTAAATCTCGCCTGGGAGACCAGTAGCCTGTATCCGATGCACCGCAGCCCACTGACATTACCCTTCACAACCTTATATTGCCGATACAACACAGAAATTGCATCGTGATTAAATACTTTGTTCATCAAGCACACGTTCACATCTGTGACAACTGGGCCCACTGTAATCTCATTAAATCTCTCCTGGGAGACCAGTAGCCTGTATCCGACTCACCTCAGCCCACTTACTTTACCCTTCAGAACCTTCTTTTGCCGATACAACACAGAAATTGCATCGTGATTAAATATTTTGTTCACGCAGCACACGTGCCATCTGTGACAACTGGGCCCACTGTCATCTCATTAAATCTCTCCTGGGAGACCAGTAGCCTTTATCCGATGCACCGCAGCCCACTGACTTTACCCTTCACAACCTTATATTGCCGATACAACACAGAAATTGCATCGTGATTAAATACTTTGTTCATCAAGCACACGTTCTCATCTGTGACAACTAGGGCCACCGTCATCTCTTTAAATCTCTCCTGGGAGACCAATAGACTGTATCCGACGCACCGCAGCACACTGACTTTACACTTCACAACCTTATTTTGCCGATACAACACAGAAATTGCATCGAGATTAAATATTTTGTTCATCAAGCACACGTTCACATCTGTGACAACTGGGCCCACTGTCATCTCAATAAATCTCTCCTGGGAGCCCAGTAGCATCTATCCGAGGCACCGCAGCCCACTGACTTTACCCTTCACAACCTTCTTTTGCCGATACAACACAGAAATTGCATCGTGATTAAATATTTTCTTCATCAAGCACACGTTCACATCTGTGACAACTGGGCCCACTGTAATCTCATTAAATCTCTCCTGGGAAACCAGTAGCCTGTATCCGACTCACCTCAGCCCACTTACTTTACCCTTCAGAACCTTCTTTTGCCGATACAACACAGAAATTGCATCGTGATTAAATATTTTGTTCATGCAGCACACGTGCCATCTGTGACAACTGGGCCCACTGACATCTCATTAAATCTCTCCTGGGAGACCAGTAGCCTGTATCCGATGCACCGCAGCCCACTGACTTTACCCTTCACAACCTTATATTGCCGATACAACACAGAAATTGCATCGTGATTAAATACTTTGTTCATCAAGCACACGTTCACATCTGTGACAACTGGGCCCACTGTCATCTCATTAAATATCCCCTGGGAGTCAGTAGCCTGTACCCGGCGCACTGCAGCCCACTTACTTTACCCTTCACAACCTTCTTTCGCCGATACAACACAGAAATTGCATCCTGATTAAATATTTTGTTCATCAAGGACACGTTCACATCTGTGACAACTGGGTCCACTGTCATCTCATTAAATCTATCCTGGGAGACAAGTAGCCTGTATCCGACGCACCGCAGCCTACTTACTTTACCCTTCACAACCTTATTTTGCCGATACAACACAGAAATTGCATCGAGATTAAATATTTTCTTCATGAAGCACACGTGCACATCTGTGACAACTAGGGCCACCGTCATCTCGATAAATCTCTCCTGGGAGAACAGTAGCATCGATCGGACGCACCGCAGCCCACTGACATTACCCTTCACAACATTATTTTGCCGATACAACACAGAAATTGCATCGTGATTAAATATTTTGCTCATCAAGGACACGTTCACATCTGTGACAACTGGGCCCACTGTCATCTCATTAAATCTCTCCTGGGAGACCAGTAGCCTGTATCCGACTCACCTCAGCCCACTTCCTTTACCCTTCAGAACCTTCTTTAGCCGATACAACACAGAAATTGCATCGTGATTAAATATTTTGTTCATGCAGCACACGTGCCATCTGTGACAACTGGGCCCACTGTCATCTCATTAAATCTCGCCTGGGAGACCAGTAGCCTGTATCCGATGCACCGCAGCCCACTGACATTACCCTTCACAACCTTATATTGCCGATACAACACAGAAATTGCATCGTGATTAAATACTTTGTTCATCAAGCACACGTTCACATCTGTGACAACTGGGCCCACTGTAATCTCATTAAATCTCTCCTGGGAGACCAGTAGCCTGTATCCGACTCACCTCAGCCCACTTACTTTACCCTTCAGAACCTTCTTTTGCCGATACAACACAGAAATTGCATCGTGATTAAATATTTTGTTCACGCAGCACACGTGCCATCTGTGACAACTGGGCCCACTGTCATCTCATTAAATCTCTCCTGGGAGACCAGTAGCCTTTATCCGATGCACCGCAGCCCACTGACTTTACCCTTCACAACCTTATATTGCCGATACAACACAGAAATTGCATCGTGATTAAATACTTTGTTCATCAAGCACACGTTCTCATCTGTGACAACTAGGGCCACCGTCATCTCTTTAAATCTCTCCTGGGAGACCAATAGACTGTATCCGACGCACCGCAGCACACTGACTTTACACTTCACAACCTTATTTTGCCGATACAACACAGAAATTGCATCGAGATTAAATATTTTGTTCATCAAGCACACGTTCACATCTGTGACAACTGGGCCCACTGTCATCTCAATAAATCTCTCCTGGGAGCCCAGTAGCATCTATCCGAGGCACCGCAGCCCACTGACTTTACCCTTCACAACTTTATTTTGCCGATACAACACAGAAATTGCATCGATATTAAATATTTTTTTCATGAAGCACATGTGCACATCTGTGACAACTAGGGCCACCGTCATCTCTTTAAATCTCTCCTGGGAGACCAGTAGCCTGTATCCGATGCACCGCAGCCCTCTGACTTTACCCATCACAACCTTAATTTGTCGATACAACACAGAAATTGCATCGTGATTAAATATTTTGTTCATCAAGCACACGTTCACATCTGTGACAACTGGGCCCACTGTAATCTCATTAAATCTCTCCTGGGAGACCAGTAGCCTGTATCCGACGCACCGCTGCCCACTTACTTTACCCTTCACAACTTTATTTTGCCGATACAACACATAAATTGCATCGATATTAAATATTTTGTTCATGAAGCACATGTGCACATCTGTGACAACTAGGGCCACCGTCATCTCGATAAATCTCTCCTGGGAGAACAGTAGCATCGATCCGACGCACCGCAGCCCACTAACTTTACCCTTCACAACATTATTTTGCCGATACAACACAGAAATTGCATCGTGATTAAATATTTTGCTCATCAAGGACACGTTCACATCTGTGACAACTGGGCCCACTGTCATCTCATTAAATCTCTCCTGGGAGCCCAGTAGCATCTATCCGAGGCACCGCAGCCCACTGACTTTACCCTTCACAACATTATTTTGCCGATACAACACAGAAATTGCATCGTGATTAAATATTTTGCTCATCAAGGACACGTTCACATCTGTGACAACTGGGCCCACTGTCATCTCATTAAATCTCTCCTGGGAGCCCAGTAGCATATATCCGAGGCACCGCAGCCCACTGACTTTACCCTTCACAACCTTATTTTGCCGATACAACACAGAAATTGCATCGTGATTAAATATTTTGTTCGTCAAGCACACGTTCTCATCTGTGACAACTAGGGCCACCGTCATCTCTTCAAATCTCTCCTGGGAGACCAGTAGACTGTATCCGACGCACCGCAGCCCACTGACTTTACACTTCACAACCTTATTTTGCCGATACAACACAGAAATTGCATCGAGATTAAATATTTTGTTCATGAAGCACACGTTCACATCTGTGACAACTGGGCCCACTGTCATCTCATTAAATCTCTCCTGGGAGCCCAGTAGCATATATCCGAGGCACCGCAGCCCACTGACTTTACCCTTCACAACTTTATTTTGCCGATACAACACAGAAATTGCATCGTGATTAAATATTTTTTTCATCAAGCACACGTTCACATCTGTGACAACTGGGTCCACTGTCATCTCATTAAATCTCTCCTGGGAGACCAGTAGCCTGTATCCGACTCACCTCAGCCCACTTACTTTACCCTTCACAACCTTCTTTTGCCGATACAACACAGAAATTGCATCGTGATTAAATATTTTGTTCATCAAGCACACGTTCACATCTGTGACAACTGGGCCCACTGTCATCTCATTAAATCTCTACTGGGAGCCCAGTAGCATCAATCCGACGCACCGCAGCCCACTGACTTTACCCTTCACAACCTTATTTTGCCGATACAACACAGAAATTGCATCGAGATTAAATATTTTGTTCTTGAAGCACATGTGCACATCTGTGACAACTAGGGCCACCGTCATCTCTTTAAATCTCTCCTGGGAGACCAGTAGCCTGTATCCGA
The DNA here is from genome assembly GCF_023898315.1 of Schistocerca nitens. Classification (NCBI taxonomy): domain Eukaryota; kingdom Metazoa; phylum Arthropoda; class Insecta; order Orthoptera; family Acrididae; genus Schistocerca; species Schistocerca nitens. Next base: position 106,266,757 of record NC_064621.1, on the reverse strand, counting down.
CGCACCGCAGCCCACTGACTTTACCCTTCACAACCTTATTTTGCCGATACAACACAGAAATTGCATCGTGATTAAATATTTTGTTCATCAAGCACACGTTCACATCTGTGACAACTGGGCCCACTGTAATCTCATTAAATCTCTCCTGGGAGACCAGTAGCCTGTATCCGACGCACCGCAGCCCACTTACTTTACCCTTCACAACCTTATTTTGCCAATACAACACAGAAATTGCATCGAGATTAAATATTTTGTTCATGAAGCACATGTGCACATCTGTGACAACTAGGGCCACCGTCATCTCTTTAAATCTCTCGTGGGAGACCAGTAGCCTGTATCCGACGCACCGCAGCCCACTGACTTTACCCTTCACAACATTATTTTGCCGATACAACACAGAAATTGCATCGAGATTAAATATTTTGTTCATCAAGCACACGTTCACATCTGTGACAACTGGGCCCACTGTCATCTCATTAAATCTCCCCTGGGAGCTCAGTAGCCTGTATCCGACGTACCGCAGCCCACTTACTTTACCCTTCACAACCTTATTTTGCCCATACAACACAGAAATTGCATCGAGATTAAATATATTGTTCATCAAGCACACTTTCACATCTGTGACAACTGGGCCCACTGTCATCTCATTAAATCCCTCCTGGGAGACCAGTAGCCTGTGGCTCTGAGCACTATGGGACTCAACTGCTGAGGTCATTAGTCCATTAGAACTTAGAACTAGTTAAACCTAACTTCCCTAAGGACATCACAAACATCCATGCCCGAGGCAGGTTTGAACCTGCGACCGTAGCGGTCCTGCGGTTCCAGACTGCAGCGCCTTTAACCGCACGGCCACTTCGGCCGGCACCAGTAGCCTGTATCCGACACACCGCAGCCCACTGACTTTACCCTTCACAACCTTATTTTGCCGATACAACACAGAAATTGCATCGAGATTAAATATTTTGTTCTTGAAGCACATGTGCTCATCTGTGACAACTAGGGCCACCGTCATCTCTTTAAATCTCTCCTGGGAGACCAGTAGCCTGTATCCGACGCACCGCAGCCCACTGACTTTACCCTTCACAACCTTATTTTGCCGATACAACACAGAAATTGCATCGAGATTAAATATTTTGTTCATCAAGCACACGTTCACATCTGTGACAACTGGGCCCACTGTCATCTCATTAAATCTCCCCTGGGAGCTCAGTAGCCTGTATCCGACGTACCGCAGCCCACTTACTTTACCCTTCACAACTTTATTTTGCCCATACAACACAGAAATTGCATCGAGATTAAATATTTTGTTCATCAAGCACACTTTCACATCTGTGACAACTGGGCCCACTGTCATCTCATTAAATCTCTCTTGGGAGACCAGTAGCCTGTGGCTCTGAGCACTATGGGACTCAACTGCTGAGGTCATTAGTCCCCTAGAACTTAGAACTAGTTAAACCTAACTATCCTAAGGACATCACAAACATCCATGCCCGAGGCAGGATTCGAACCTGCGACCGTAGCGGTCCTGCGGTTCCAGACTGCAGCGCCTTTAACCGCACGGCCACTTCGGCCGGCACCAGTAGCCTGTATCCGACGCACCGCAGCCCACTGACTTTACCCTTCACAACCTTATATTGCCGATACAACACAGAAATTGCATCGAGATTAAATATTTTGTTCATCAAGCACACATTCACATCTGTGACAACTGGGCCCACTGTCATCTCATTAAATCTCTCCTGGGAGCTCAGTAGCATCTATCCGACGCACCGCAGCCCACTGACTTTACCCTTCACAACCTTATTTTGCCGATACAACACAGAAATTGCATCCTGATTAAATATTTTGTTCATCAAGGACACGTTCACATCTGTGACAACTGGGTCCACTGTCATCTCATTAAATCTATCCTGGGAGACAAGTAGCCTGTATCCGACGCACCGCAGCCCACTTACTTTACCCTTCACAACCTTATTTTGCCGATACAACACAGAAATTGCATCGTGATTAAATATTTTGCTCATCAAGGACACGTTCACATCTGTGACAACTGGGCCCACTGTCATCTCATTAAATCTCTCCTGGGAGACCAGTAGCCTGTATCCGACTCACCTCAGCCCACTTCCTTTACCCTTCAGAACCTTCTTTAGCCGATACAACACAGAAATTGCATCGTGATTAAATATTTTGTTCATGCAGCACACGTGCCATCTGTGACAACTGGGCCCACTGTCATCTCATTAAATCTCGCCTGGGAGACCAGTAGCCTGTATCCGATGCACCGCAGCCCACTGACATTACCCTTCACAACCTTATATTGCCGATACAACACAGAAATTGCATCGTGATTAAATACTTTGTTCATCAAGCACACGTTCACATCTGTGACAACTGGGCCCACTGTAATCTCATTAAATCTCTCCTGGGAGACCAGTAGCCTGTATCCGACTCACCTCAGCCCACTTACTTTACCCTTCAGAACCTTCTTTTGCCGATACAACACAGAAATTGCATCGTGATTAAATATTTTGTTCACGCAGCACACGTGCCATCTGTGACAACTGGGCCCACTGTCATCTCATTAAATCTCTCCTGGGAGACCAGTAGCCTTTATCCGATGCACCGCAGCCCACTGACTTTACCCTTCACAACCTTATATTGCCGATACAACACAGAAATTGCATCGTGATTAAATACTTTGTTCATCAAGCACACGTTCTCATCTGTGACAACTAGGGCCACCGTCATCTCTTTAAATCTCTCCTGGGAGACCAATAGACTGTATCCGACGCACCGCAGCACACTGACTTTACACTTCACAACCTTATTTTGCCGATACAACACAGAAATTGCATCGAGATTAAATATTTTGTTCATCAAGCACACGTTCACATCTGTGACAACTGGGCCCACTGTCATCTCAATAAATCTCTCCTGGGAGCCCAGTAGCATCTATCCGAGGCACCGCAGCCCACTGACTTTACCCTTCACAACCTTATTTTGCCGATACAACACAGAAATTGCATCGTGATTAAATATTTTCTTCATCAAGCACACGTTCACATCTGTGACAACTGGGCCCACTGTAATCTCATTAAATCTCTCCTGGGAAACCAGTAGCCTGTATCCGACTCACCTCAGCCCACTTACTTTACCCTTCAGAACCTTCTTTTGCCGATACAACACAGAAATTGCATCGTGATTAAATATTTTGTTCATGCAGCACACGTGCCATCTGTGACAACTGGGCCCACTGACATCTCATTAAATCTCTCCTGGGAGACCAGTAGCCTGTATCCGATGCACCGCAGCCCACTGACTTTACCCTTCACAACCTTATATTGCCGATACAACACAGAAATTGCATCGTGATTAAATACTTTGTTCATCAAGCACACGTTCACATCTGTGACAACTGGGCCCACTGTCATCTCATTAAATATCCCCTGGGAGTCAGTAGCCTGTACCCGGCGCACTGCAGCCCACTTACTTTACCCTTCACAACCTTCTTTCGCCGATACAACACAGAAATTGCATCGTGGTTAAATATTTTGTTCATCAAGCACACGTTCACATCTGTGACAACTGGGCCTACTGTCATCTCATTAAATCTCTCCTGGGAGACCAGTAGCCTGTATCCGACGCACCGCAGTCCACTTACTTTACCCTTCACACCCTTATGTTGCCGATACAACACAGAAATTGCATCGAGATTAAATATTTTGTTCATGAAGCACACGTGCACATCTGTGACAACTGGGCCCAACGTCATCTCATTAAATCTCTCCTGGGAGCCCAGTAGCTTCTATCCGACGCACCGCAGCCCACTTACTTTACCCTTCAAACCTTATATTGCCGATACAACACAGAAATTGCATCGAGATTAAATATTTTCTTCATGAAGCACACGTGCACATCTGTGACAACTAGGGCCACCGTCATCTCTATAAATCTCTCCTGGGAGAACAGTAGCATCGATCCGACGCACCACAGCCCACTGACTTTACCCTTCACAACATTATTTTGCCGATACAACACAGAAATTGCATCGTGATTAAATATTTTGCTCATCAAGGACACGTTCACATCTGTGACAACTGGGCCCACTGTCATCTCATTAAATCTCTCCTGGGAGCCCAGTAGCATCTATCCAACGCACCGCAGCCCACTGACTTTACCCTTCACAACCTTATTTTGCCAATACAACACAGAAATTGCATCGTGATTAAATATTTTCTTCATCAAGCACACGTTCACATCTGTGACAACTGGGCCTACTGTCATCTCATTAAATCTCTCCTGGGAGCCCAGTAGCATCTATCCGACGCACCGCAGCCCACTGACTTTACCCTTCACAACCTTATTTTGCCGATACAACACAGAAATTGCATCGAGATAAAATATTTTGTTCATTTAGCACACGTTCTCATCTGTGACAACTAGGGCCTCCGTCATCTCTTTAAATCTCTCCTTTGAGACCAGTAGCCTGTATCCGACGCACCGCAGCCCACTGACTTTAGCCTTCACAACCTTATTTTGCCGATACAACACAGAAATTGCATCGAGATTAAATATTTTGTTCATCAAGCACACGTTCTCATCTGTGACAACTAGGGCCACCGTCATCTCATTAAATCTCTCCTGGGAGACCAGTAGCCTGTATCCGATGCACCGCAGCCCACTTACTTTACCCTTCACAACCTTATTTTGCCGATACAACACAGAAATTGCATCGAGATTAAATATTTTGTTCATCAAGCACACGTACACATCTGTGCCAACTGGGACCACTGTCATCTCATTAAATCTCTCCTGGGAGCCCAGTAGCATCTATCCGACGCACCGCAGCCCTCTGACTTTACCCTTCACAACCTTATTTTCCCGATACAACACAGAAATTGCATCGTGATTAAATATTTTGTTCATCAAGCACACGTTCACATCTGTGACAACTGGGCCCACTGTCATCTCATTAAATCTCTGCTGGGAGCCCAGTAGCATCAATCCGACGCACCGCAGCCCACAGACTTTACCCTTCACAACCTTATTTTGCCGATACAACACAGAAATTGCATCGAGATTAAATATTTTGTTCATCAAGCACACGTTCACATCTGTGACAACTGGGCCCACTGTCATCTCATTAAATCTCTCCTGGGAGCCCAGTAGCATCTATCCGAGGCACCGCAGCCCACTGACTTTACCCTTCACAACCTTATTTTGCCGATACAACACAGAAATTGCATCGAGATTAAATATTTTGTTCATCAAGCACACGTTCTCATCTGTGACAACTAGGGCCACCGTCATCTCTTTAAATCTCTCCTGGGAGACCAGTAGCCTGTATCCGACGCACCGCAGCCCACTGACTTTAGCCTTCACAACCTTATTTTGCCGATACAACACAGAAATTGCATCGAGATTTAATATATTGTTCATCAAGCACACGTTCTCATCTGTGACAACTAGGGCCACCGTCATCTCATTAAATCTCTCCTGGGAGACCAGTAGCCTGTAGCCGATGCACCGCAGCCCACTGACTTTACCCTTCACAACCTTATTTTGCCGATACAACACAGAAATTGCATCGAGATTAAATATTTTGTTCATCAAGCACACGTTCACATCTGTGACAACTGGGACCACTGTCATCTCATTAAATCTCTCCTGGGAGACCAGTAGCCTGTATCCGATGCACCGCAGCCCACTTACTTTAGCCTTCACAACCTTATTTTGCCGATACAACACAGAAATTGCATCGAGATTAAATATTTTGTTCGTCAAGCACACGTTCTCATCTGTGACAACTAGGGCCACCGTCATCTCTTTAAATCTCTCCTGGGAGACCAGTAGCCTGTATCCGATGCACCGCAGCCCACTTACTTTACCCTTCACAACCTTATTTTGCCGATACAACACAGAAATTGCATCGAGATTAAATATTTTGTTCATCAAGCACACGTTCTCATCTGTGACAACTAGGGCCACCGTCATCTCATTAAATCTCTCCTGGGAGACCAGTAGCCTGTATCCGATGCACCGCAGCCCACTGACTTTACCCTTCACAACCTTATTTTGCCGATACAATACAGAAATTGCATCGTGATTAAATACTTTGTTCATCAAGCACACGTTCACATCTGTGACAACTGGGCCCACTGTCATCTCATTAAATCTCTCCTGGGAGAACAGAAGCCTGTATCTGGCGCACTGCAGCCCACTTACTTTACCCTTCACAACCTTCTTTCGCCGATGCAACACAGAAATTGCATCGTGGTTAAATATTTTGTTCATCAAGCACACGTTCACATCTGTGACAACTGGGCCCACTGTCATCTCATTAAATCTCTCCTGGGAGACCAGTAGCCTGTATCCGACGCACCGCAGCCCACTTACTTTACCCTTCACAACCTTATGTTGCCGATACAACACAGAAATTGCATCGAGATTAAATATTTTGTTCATGAAGCACACGTGCACATCTGTGACAACTGGGCCCAACGTCATCTCATTATATCTCTCCTGGGAGCCCAGTAGCTTCTATCCGACGCACCGCAGCCCACATACCTTACCCTTCAAACCTTATATTGCCGATACAACACAGAAATTGCATCGAGATTAAAAATTTTGTTCATGAAGCACACGTGCACATCTGTGACAACTATTGCCACCGTCATCTCTATAAATCTCTCCTGGGAGAACAGTAGCATCGATCCGACGCACCACAGCACACTGACTTTACCCTTCACAACATTATTTTGCCGATACAACACAGAAATTGCATCGAGATTAAATATTTTGCTCATCAAGGACACGTTCACATCTGTGACAAGTGGGCCCACCGTCATCTCATTAAATCTCTCCTGGGAGCCCAGTAGCATCTATCCGACGCACCGCAGCCCACTGACTTTACCCTTCACAACCTTATTTTGCCGATACAACACATAAATTGCATCGTGATTAAATATTTTGTTCATCAAGCACACGTTCACATCTGTGACAACTGGGACCACTGTCATCTCATTAAATCTCTCCTGGGAGACCAGTAGCCTGTATCTGATGCACCGCAGCTCACTTACTTTACCCTTCACAACCTTATTTTGCCGATACAACACAGAAATTGCATCGAGATTAAATATTTTGTTCATCAAGCACACGTTCTCATCTGTGACAACTGGGGCCACCGTCATCTCTTTAAATCTCTCCTGGGAGACCAGTAGACTGTATACGACGCACCGCAGCCCACTGACTTTACCCTTCACAACCTTATTTTGCAGATACAACACAGAAATTGCATCGAGATTAAATATTTTGTTCATCAAGCACACGTTCACATCTGTGACAACTGGGCCCACTGTCATCTCATTAAATCTCTCCTGGGAGCCCAGTAGCATCTATCCGAGGCACCGCAGCCCACTGACTTTACCCTTCACAACCTTATTTTGCCGATACAACACAGAAACTGCATCGAGATTAAATATTTTGTTCATCAAGCACACGTTCTCATCTGTGACAACTAGGGCCAAAGTCATCTCTTTAAATATCTCCTGGGAGACCAGTAACCTGTATCCGACGCACCGCAGCCCACTGACTTTACCCTTCACAACCTTATTTTGCTGATACAACACAGAAATTGCATCGAGATTAAATATTTTGTTCATCAAGCACACGTTCTCATCTGTGACAACTAGGGCCACCGTCATCTCTTTAAATCTCTCCTGGGAGACCAGTAGCCTGTATCCGATGCACCGCAGCCCACTTACTTTACCCTTCACAACCTTCTTTCGCCGATACAACACAGAAATTGCATCGTGGTTAAATATTTTGTTCATCAAGCACACGTTCACATCTGTGACAACTGGGCCCACTGTCATCTCATTAAATCTCTCCTGGGAGACCAGTAGCCTGTATCCGACGCACCGCAGCCCACTTACTTTACCCTTCACAACCTTATGTTGCCGATACAACACAGAAATTGCATCGAGATTAAATATTTTGTTCATGAAGCACACGTGCACATCTGTGACAACTGGGCCCAACGTCATCTCATTAAATCTCTCCTGGGAGCCCAGTAGCTTCTATCCGACGCACCGCAGCCCACTTACCTTACCCTTCAAACCTTATATTGCCGATACAACACAGAAATTGCATCGAGATTAAAAATTTTGTTCATGAAGCACACGTGCACATCTGTGACAACTAGGGCCACCGTCATCTCTATAAATCTCTCCTGGGAGCCCAGTAGCATCTATCCGACGCACCGCAGCCCACTGACTGTACCCTTCACAACCTTATTTTGCCGATACAACACATAAATTGCATCGTGATTAAATATTTTGTTCATCAAGCACACGTTCACATCTGTGACAACTGGGACCACTGTCATCTCATTAAATCTCTCCTGGGAGACCAGTAGCCTGTATCCGATGCACCGCAGCTCACTTACTTTACCCTTCACAACCTTATTTTGCCGATACAACACAGAAATTGCATCGAGATTAAATATTTTGTTCATCAAGCACACGTTCTCATCTGTGACAACTGGGGCCACCGTCATCTCTTTAAATCTCTCCTGGGAGACCAGTAGACTGTATCCGACGCACCGCAGCCCACTGACTTTACCCTTCACAACCTTATTTTGCAGATACAACACAGAAATTGCATCGAGATTAAATATTTTGTTCATCAAGCACACGTTCACATCTGTGACAACTGGACCCACTGTCATCTCATTAAATCTCTCCTGGGAGCCCAGTAGCATCTATCCGAGGCACCGCAGCCCACTGACTTTACCCTTCACAACCTTATTTTGCCGATACAACACAGAAACTGCATCGAGATTAAATATTTTGTTCATCAAGCACACGTTCTCATCTGTGACAACTAGGGCCAAAGTCATCTCTTTAAATCTCTCCTGGGAGACCAGTAACCTGTATCCGACGCACCGCAGCCCCCTAACTTTACCCTTCACAACCTTATTTTGCTGATACAACACAGAAATTGCATCGAGATTAAATATTTTGTTCATCCAGCACACGTTCACATCTGTGACAACTGGGCCCACTGTCATCTCATTAAATCTCTCCTGGGAGCCCAGTAGCATCTATCCGACGCACCGCAGCCCACTGACTTTACCCTTCACAACCTTATTTTGCCGATACAACACAGTAATTGCATCGACATTAAATATTTTGTTCATGAAGCACACGTGCACATATGTGACAACTGGGACCACTGTCATCTCATTAAATCTCTCCTGGGAGACCAGTAGCCTGTATCCGATGCACCGCAGCCCACTTACATAACCCTTCACAACCTTATTTTGCCGATACAACGCAGAAATTGCATCGAGATTAAATATTTTGTTCATCAAGCACACGTTCTCATCTGTGACAACTGGGCCCACTGTCATCTCATTAAATCTCTCCTGGGAGACCATTAGCCTGTATCCGATGCACCGCAGCCCACTGACTTAACCCTTCATAAACTTATTTTGCCGATACAACACAGTAATTGCATCGACATTAAATATTTTGTTCATGAAGCACACGTGCACATATGTGACAACTGGGACCACTGTCATCTCATTATATCTCTCCTGGGAGCCCAGTAGCATCTATCCGACGCACCGCAGCCCACTGACTTTACCCTTCACAACCTTATTTTGCCGATACAACACAGTAATTGCATCGACATTAAATATTTTGTTCATGAAGCACACGTGCACGTATGTGACAACTGGGACCACTGTCATCTCATTAAATCTCTCCTGGGAGACCAGTAGCCTGTATCCGATGCACCGCAGCCCACTTACTTTACCCTTCACAACCTTATTTTGCCGATACAACACAGAAATTGCATCGAGATTAAATATTTTGTTCATCCAGCACACGTTCACATCTGTGACAACTGGGCCCACTGTCATCTCATTAAATCTCTCCTGGGAGCCCAGTAGCATCTATCCGAGGCACTGCAGCCCACTGACATTACCCTTCACAACCTTATTTTGCCGATACAACACAGAAACTGCATCGAGATTAAATATTTTGTTCATCAAGCACACTTTCTCATCTGTGACAACTAGGGCCAAAGTCATCTCTTTAAATCTCTCCTGGGAGACCAGTAGCCTGTATCCGACGCACCGCAGCCCACTTACTTTACCCTTCACAACCTTATTTTGCCGATACAACACAGTAATTGCATCGACATTAAATATTTTGTTCATGAAGCACACGTGCACATATGTGACAACTAGGGCCACCGTCATCTCTTTAAATCTCTTCTGGGAGACCAGTAGCCTGTATCCGACATACCGCAGCCCACTGACTTTACTCTTCACAACCTTATTTTCCCGATACAACACAGAAATTGCATCGAGATTAAATATTCTGTTCATCAAGCACACGTTCACATCTGTGACAACTGGGCCCACTGTCATCTCATTAAATCTCTCCTGGGAGCCCAGTAGCATCTATCCGACGCCACGCAGCCCACTGACTTTAGCCTTCACAACCTTATTTTGCCGATTCAACAATGAAATTGCATCGTGATTAAATATTTCTTTCATATAGGACACGTTCACATCTGTGACAACTGGGCCAACTGTCATCTCATTAAATCTCTCCTGGGAGACCAGTAGCCTGTATCCGACGCACCGAAGCCCACTGACTTTACCCTTCACAACCTTATTTTGCCGATACAACACAGAAATTGCATCGTGATTAAATATTTTGTTCATCAAGCACACGTTCGCATCTGTGACAACTGGGCCCACTGTAATCTCATTAAATCTCTCCTGGGAGACCAGTAGCCTGTATCCGACGCACCGCAGCCCACTTACTTTACCCTTCACAACATTATTTTGCCAATACAACACAGAAATTTCATCGAGATTAAATATTTTGTTCATCAAGCACACGTTCACATCTGTGACAACTGGGTCCACTGTCATCTCATTAAATCTCCCCTGGGAGCTCAGTAGCCTGTATCCGACGTACCGCAGCCCACTTACTTTACCCTTCACAACCTTATTTTGCCGATACAACACAGAAATTGCATCGAGATTAAATATTTTGTTCATCAAGCGCACGTTCACATCTGTGACACCTGGGTCCACTGTCATCTCATTAAATCTCCCCTGGGAGCTCAGTAGCCTGTATCCGACGTACCGCAGCCCACTTACTTTACCCTTCACAACCTTATTTTGCCGATACAACACAGAAATTGCATCCAGATTAAATATTTTGTTCATCAAGCACACGTTCACATCTGTGACAACTGGGCCCACTGTCATCTCATTAAATCTCTCCTGGGAGACCAGTAGCCTGTATCCGACGCACCGCAGCCCACTTAATTTACCCTTCACAACCTTATTTTGCCGATACAACACAGAAATTGCATCGAGATTAAATATTTTCTTCATGAAGCACACGTGCACATCTGTGACAACTAGGGCCACCGTCATCTCGATAAATCTCTCCTGGGAGAACAGTAGCATCGATCCGACGCACCGCAGCCCACTGACTTTACCCATCACAACCTTATTTTGCCGATACAACACAGAAATTGCATCGTGATTAAATATTTTGCTCATCAAGGAGACGTTCACATCTGTGACAACTGGGCCCACTGTCATCTCATTAAATCTCTCCTGGGAGCCCAGTAGCATCTATCCGACGCACCGCAGCCCACTGACTTTACCCTTCACAACCTTATTTTGCCGATACAACACAGAAATTGCATCGTGATTAAATATTTTGTTCATCAAGCACACGTTCACATCTGTGACAACTGGGACCACTGTCATCTCATTAAATCTCTCCTGGGAGATCAGTAGCCTGTATCCGATGCACCGCAGCCCACTTACTTTACCCTTCACAACCATATTTTGCCGATACAACACAGAAATTGCATCGAGATTAAATATTTTGTTCATCAAGCACACGTTCTCATCTGTGACAACTGGGTCCACTGTCATCTCATTAAATCTCCCCTGCGAGCTCAGTAGCCTGTATCCGACGTACCGCAGCCCACTTAATTTACCCTTCACAACCTTATTTTGCCGATACAACACAGAAATTGCATCGTGATTAAATATTTTGTTCATGAAGCACATGTGCACATCTGTGACAACTAGGGCCACCGTCATCTCTTTAAATCTCTCCTGGGAGACCAGTAGCCTGTATCCGACGCACCGCAGCCCACTGACTTTACCCTTCACAACCTTATTTTGCCGATATAACACAGAAATTGCATCGAGATTAAATATTTTGTTCATCAAGCACACGTTTACATCTGTGACAACTGGGCCCACTGTCATCAAATTAAATCTCTCCTGCGAGACCAGTAGCCTGTATCCGACGCACCGCAGCCCACTGACTTTACCCTTCACAACCTTATTTTGCCGATACAACACAGAAACTGCATCGAGATTAAATATTTTGTTCATCAAGCACACGTTCACATCTGTGACAACTGGGCCCACTGTCATCTCATTAAATCTCTCCTGGGAGCTCAGTAGCATCTATCCGACGCACCGCAGCCCACTGACATTACCCTTCACAACCTTATTTAGCCGATACAACACAGAAATTGCATCGTGATTAAATATTTTGTTCATCAAGGACACGTTCACATCTGTGACAACTGGGTCCACTGTCATCTCATGAAATCTCTCCTGGGAGACAAGTAGCCTGTATCCGACGCACTGCAGCCCACTTACTTTACCCTTCACAACCTAATTTTGCCGATACAACACAGAAATTGCATCGAGATTAAATATTTTCTTCATGAAGCACACGTGCACATCTGTGACAACTAGGGCCACCGTCATCTCGATAAATCTCTCCTGGGAGAACAGTAGCATCGATCCGACGCACCGCAGCCCACTGACTTTACCCTTCACAACCTTATTTTGCCGATACAACACAGAAATTGCATCGTGATTAAATATTTTGCTCATCAAGGACACGTTCACATCTGTGACAACTGGGCCCACTGTCATCTCACTAAATCTCTCCTGGGAGCCCAGTAGCATCTATCCGACGCACCGCAGCCCACTGACTTTACCCTTCACAACCTTATATTGCCGATACAACACAGAAATTGCATCGTGATTAAATATTTTGTTCATCAAGCACACGTTCACATCTGTGACAACTGGGACCACTGTCATCTCATTAAATCTCTCCTGGGAGACCAGTAGCCTGTATCCGATGCACCGCAGCCCACTTACTTTACCCTTCACAACCTTATTTTGCGATACAACACAGAAATTGCATCGAGATTAAATATTTTGTTCATCAAGCACACATTCTCATCTGTGGCAACTAGGGCCACCGTCATCTCTTTAAATCTCTCCTGGGAGACCAGTAGACTGTATCCGACGCACCGCAGCCCACTGACTTTAACCATCACAACCTTATTTTGCCGATACAACACAGAAATTGCATCGAGATTAAATATTTTGTTCATCAAGCACACGTTCACATCTGTGACAATTGGGCCCACTGTCATCTCATTAAATCTCTCCTGGGAGACCAGTAGCCTGTATCCGATGCACCGCAGCCAACTGACTTTACCCTTCACAACCTTATATTGCCGATACAACACAGAAATTGCATCGTGATTAAATACTTTGTTCATCAAGCACACGTTCACATCTGTGACAACTGGGCCCACTGTCATCTCATTAAATCTCTCCTGGGAGAACAGTAGCCTGTATCCGGCGCACTGCAGCCCACTTACTTTACCCTTCACAACCTTCTTTCGCCGATACAACACAGAAATTGCATCGTGGTTAAATATTTTGTTCATCAAGCACACGTTCACATCTGTGACAACTGGGCCCACTGTCATCTCATTAAATCTCTCCTGGGAGACCAGTAGCCTGTATCCGACGCACCGCAGCCCACTTACTTTACCCTTCACAACCTTATTTTGCCGATACAACACAGAAATTGCATTGAGATTAAATATTTTGTTCATCAAGCACACGTTCACATCTGTGACAACTGGGCCCACCGTCATCTCATTAAATCTCTCCTGGGAGCCCAGTAGCATCTATCCGACGCACCGCAGCCTACTGACTTTACCCTTAAAACCCTATATTGCCGATACAACACAGAAATTGCATCGAGATTAAATATTTTGTTCATCAAGGACACGTTCACATCCGTGACAACTGGGCCCACTGTCATCTCATTAAATCTCTCCTGGGAGACCAGTAGCCTGTATCAGACGCACCACAGCCCTCTTACTTTTCCCTTCACATCCTTATATTGCCGTCACCACACAGAAATTGCATCGAGATTGAATATTTTGTTCATCATGCAGTCGTTCACATCTGTGACAGCTGGGCCCACCGTCATCTCATTAAATCTCCCCTGTGAGCCCAGTAGCTTCTATCCGATTCTCCGCAGCCCACTTACTTTACCCTTAAAACCCTATATTGCCGATACAACACAGAAATTGCATCGAGATAAAATATTTTGTTCATCAAGCACACGTTCCTATCTGTCACAACTGGGCCCACCGTCATCTCATTAAATCTCTCCTGGGAGCCCAGTAGCTTGTATCCGACGCACCGCAGCCCACGTACTTTTCCCTTCACATCGTTATATTGCCGATACAACACAGATATTGCATCGTGATAAATATTTTGTTCATCAAGCACTCGTTCACATCTGTGACATCTGGGCCAACCGTCATCTCATTAAATCTCTCCTGGGAGCCCAGTAGCTTGTATCCGACGCACCGCAGCCCACTTACTTTTCCCTTCATATCGTTATATTGCCGATACAACACAGATATTGCATCGAGATTAAATATTTTGTTCATCAAGCACTCGTTCACATCTGTGACAACTGGGCCCACCTTCATCTCATTAAATCTCTCCTGGGATCCCAGTAGCTTCTATCCGACGCACCACAGCCCTCTTACTTGACCCTTCAAACATTATGCTGCCGATACAACACAGAAATTTCATCGAGATTAAATATTTTGTTCATCAAGCACACGTTCCTAAGTGTGACGACTGGGTCCACCTTCATACCATAAAATCTCTCCTGGGAGCCCAGTAGCTTGTATCCGACGCACCGCAGCCCTCTTACTTTCCCCTTCACAACCTTATATTGCCGATACAACACAGAAATTGCCTTGAGATTAAATATTTTGTTCATCAAGCACACGTTCGCATCTGTGACATCTTTTCCAACCGTCATCTCATTAAATATCTCCATGGAGACCAGTAGCTTCTATCCGACGCACCGCAGCCCACTTACTTTACCCTTCACAACCTTATATTGCCGATACAACACAGAAATTGCATCGAGATTAAATATTTCCATCATGAAGCACTCGTTCACATCTGTGACATCTGGGCCAACCGTCATCTCATAAAATATCTCCTGGGAGACCAGTAGCTTCTATCCGACGCACCGCAGCCCACTTACTTTTCCCTTCACAACCTTATATTGCCGATACAACACAGAAATTGCATCGAGATTAAATATTTTGTTCATCAAGCACACGTTCCTATCTGTCACAACTGGGCCCACCGTCATCTCATTAAATCTCTCCTGGGAGCCCAGTAGCTTGTATCCGACGCACCGCAGCCCACTTACTTTTCCCTTCACATCGTTATATTGCCGATACAACACAGATATTGCATCGAGATTAAATATTTTGTTCATCAAGCACTCTTTCACATCTGTGACAACTGGGCCCACCTTCATCTCATTAAATCTCTCCTGGGAGCCCAGTAGCTTGTATCCGACGCACCGCAGCCCACTTACATTACCCGTCACAACCTTATATTGCTGATACAGCACATAAATTGCATCTAGATTAAATATTTTGTTTATCAAGCAGACGTTCACATCTGTGCAACTGGGCCCACCGTCATCTCATTAAATCTCTCCTGGGAGCCCAGTAGCTTCTATCCGACGCACCGCAGCCCTCTTACTTGACCCTTCAAACATTATGCTGCCGATACAACACAGAAATTTCATCGAGATTAAATATTTTGTTCATCAAGCACACGTTCCTATGTGTGACAACTGGGCCCACCTTCATCCCATTAAATCTCTCCTAGGAGCCCAGTAGCTTGTATACGACGCACCGCAGCCCACTTACGTTACCCTTCACAACCTTATATTGCCGATATAACACAGAAATTGCCTTGAGATTAAATATTTTGTTCATCCAGCATAAGTTCCTATCTGTGACAACTGGGCACACAGTCATGTCATTAATTCCCTCCAGGGAGCCCAGTAGCTTGTATCCGATGCACCGCAGCCCACTTACTTTCCCCTTCACTACATTATATTGCCGATACAACACAGAAATATCATCGAGATTAAATATTTTGTTCATCAAGCACACGTTCCTATGTGTGACAACTGGGACCAACTTCATCCCATTAAATCTCTCCTGGGAGACCAGTAGCCTGTATCCGAAGCACCATAGCCCTCTTACTTTACCCTTCACAACCTTATTTTGCCGATACAACACCGAAATTGCCTTGAGATTAAATATTTTGTTCATCCAGCACACGTTCCTATCTGTGACAACTGGGCCCAACGTCATCTCATTAAATCTCTCCTGGGAGACCAGTAGCCTGTATCCGACGCACCGCAGCCCACTTACTTTACCCTTCAAACCTTATACTGCCGATACAACACAGAAATTGCATCGAGATTAAATATTTTGTTCATCAAGCACTCGTTCTCATCTGTGACAATTAGGCCCACCGTCATCTCGTTAAATCTCTCCTGGGAGACCAGTAGCTTCTATCCGACGCACCTCAGCACACTTACTTTAGACTTCACAACCTTATATTGCCGATACAACACAGAAATTGCGTAGAGATTAATAATTTTGTTCATCAAGCATCCGTTCACATCTGTGTCAACTGGGCCCACCGTCTTCTCATTATATCTCTCTTGGGAGCCCAGTAGCTTCTATCCGACGCACCGCAGCCCACTTATTTTTCCCTTCACATCGTTATATTGCCAATACAACACAGAAATTGCATCGAGATTAAATATTTTGTTCATCAAGCACTCGTTCACATCTGTGACAACAGGACCCACCTTTATCTCATTAAATCTCTCCTGGGAGCCCAGTAGCTTGTATCCGACGCTACGCAGCCCACTTACTTTACCCTTCGCAACCTTATATTGCCGATACAACACAGAAATTGCATCGAGTTTAAATATTTTGTTCATCAAGCACACGTTCACATCTGTGCAACTGAGCCCACCGTCATCTCATTAAATATCTCCTGGGAGCCCAGTAGCTTCTATCCGACGGACCCCTGCCCTCTTACTTGACCCTTCGAACATTATGTTGCCGATACAACACAGAAATTTCATCGAGATTAAATATTTTGTTCATCAAGCACACGTTCCTATGTGTGACAACTGGGACCACCTTCATCCCATTAAATCTCTCCTAGGAGCCCAGTAGCTTGTATCCGACGCACCGCAGCCCACTTACTTTACCCTTCACAACCTTGTAATGCCGATACAACACAGAAACTGCATCGAGATTAAATATCTTGTTCATCAAGCACACGTTCACATGTGTGACAACTATGCCCACCGTCTTATCATTAAATCTCTCCTGGGAGACCAGTAGCTTCTATCCAACGCACCGCAGCCCACTTACTTTATCGTTAACAACCTTATATTGCCGATACAACACAGAAATTGCATCGTGATTAAATATTTTGTTCATCAAGCACACGTTCACATCTGTGACAACTGGGCCCACTGTCATCTCATTAAATCTCTCCTGGGAGACCAGTAGCCTGTATCCGATGCACTGCAGCCCACTGACTTCACCCTTCACAACCTTATATTGCCGATACATCACAGAAATTGCATCGTGATTAAATACTCTGTTCATCAAGAACACGTTCCATCTGTGACAACTTGGCCCACTGTCATCTCATTAAATCTCTCCTGGGAGAACAGTAGCCTGTATCCGGCGCACTGCAGCCCACTTACTTTACCCTTCACAACCTTCTTTCGCCGATACAACACAGAAATTGCATCGTGGTTAAATATTTTGTTCATCAAGCACACGTTCACATCTGTGACAACTGGGCCCACTGTCATCTCATTAAATCTCTCCTGGGAGACCAGTAGCCTGTATCCGACGCACCGCAGCCCACTTACTTTACCCTTCACAACCTTATGTTGCCGATACAACACAGAAATTGCATCGAGATTAAATATTTTGTTCTTGAAGCAAACGTGCACATCTGTGACAACTGGGCCCAACGACATCTCATTAAATCTCTCCTGGCAGCCCAGTAGCTTCTATCCGACGCACCGCAGCCCACTTACTTTACCCTTCAAACCTTATATTGCCGATACAACACAGAAATTGCATCGAGATTAAATATTTTGTTCATGAAGCACACGTGCACATCTGTGACAACTAGGGCCACCGTCATCTCTATAAATGTCTCCTGGGAGAACAGTAGCATCGATCCGACGCACCACAGCCCACTGACTTTACCCTTCACAACATTATATTGCCGATACAACACAGAAATTGCATCGTGATTAAATATTTTGCTCATCAAGGACGCGTTCACATCTGTGAGAACTTGGCCCACTGTCATCTCATTATATCTCTCCTGGGAGCCCAGTAGCATCTATCCGACGCACCGCAGCCCACTGGCTTTACCCTTCACAACCTTATTTTGCCGATACAACACAGAAATTGCATCGTGATTAAATATTTTGTTCATCAAGCACACGTTCACATCTGTGACAACTGGGACCACTGTCATCTCATTAAATCTCTCCTGGGAAACCAGTAGCCTGTATCCGATGCACCGCAGCCCACTTACTTTACCCTTCACAACCTTATTTTGCCGATACAACACAGAAATTGCATCGAGATTAAATATTTTGTTCATCAAGCACACGTACTCATCTGTGACAACTAGGGCCACCGTCATCTCTTTAAATCTCTCATGGGAGACCAGTATACCGTATCCGGCGCACCGCAGCCCACTGACTTTACCCTTCACAACCTTATTTTGCCGATACAACACAGAAATTGCATCGAGATTAAATATTTTGTTCATCAAGGACACGTTCACATCCGTGACAACTGGGCCCACTGTCATCTCATTAAATCTCTCCTATGAGACCAGTAGCCTGTATCCGACGCACCACCGCCCACTTACTTTACCCTTCAATACCTTATTTTGCCGATACAACACAGAAATTGCATTGAGATTAAATATTTTGTTCATCAAGCACACGTTCACACCTGTGACAACTGGGCCCACCGTCATCTCATTAAATCTCTCCTGGGAGCCCAGTAGCATCTATCCGACGCACCGCAGCCCACTGACTTTACCCTTCACAAACTTATTTTGCCGATACAACACAGAAATTGCATCGAGATTAAATATTTTGTTCGTCAAGCACACGTTCTCATCTGTGACAACTAGGGCCACCGTCATCTCTTTAAATCTCTCATGGGAGACCAGTATACTGTATCCGGCGCACCGCAGCCCTCTGACTTTACCCTTCACAACCTTATTTTGCCGATACAACACAGAAATTGCATCGAGATTAAATATTTTGTTCATCAAGCACACGTTCTCATCTGTGACAACTAGGGCCACTGTCATCTATTTAAATCTCTCATGGGAGACCAGTATACCGTATCCGGCGCACCGCAGCCCACTGACTTTACCCTTCACAACCCTATTTTGCCGATACAACACAGAAATTGCATCGAGATTAAATATTTTGTTCATCAAGGACACGTTCACATCCGTGACAACTGGGCCCACTGTCATCTCATTAAATCTCTCCTGGGAGACCAGTAGCCTGTATCCGACGCACCACAGCCCTCTTACTTTTCCCTTCACATCCTTATATTGCTGTCACCACACAGAAATTGCATCGAGATTGAATATTTTGTTCATCATGCAGTCGTTCACATCTGTGACAGCTGGGCCCACCGTCATCTCATTAAATCTCCCCTGTGAGCCCAGTAGCTTATATCCGATTCTCCGCAGCCCACTTACTTTACCCTTAAAACCCTATATTGCCGATACAACACAGAAATTGCATCGAGATTAAATATTTTGTTCATCAAGCACACGTTCACATCTGTGACAACTGGGCCCACCGTCATCTCATTAAATCTCTCCTGGGAGACCAGTAGCCTGTATCCGGCGCACCGCAGCCCACTTACTTTACCCTTCACAACCTTATTTTGCCGATACAACACAGAAATTGCATCGAGATTAAATATTTTGTTCATCAAGGACACGTTCACATCCGTGACAACTGGGCCCACTGTCATCTCATTAAATCTCTCCTGGGAGACCAGTAGCCTGTATCCGACGCACCGCAGCCCACTTACTTTACCCTTCACAACCTTATTTTGCCGATACAACACAGAAATTGCATCGAGATTAAATATTTTGTTCATCAAGCACACGTTCTCATCTGTGACAACTAGGGCCACCGCCATCTCTTTAAATCTCTCATGGGAGACCAGTATACTGTATCCGGCGCACCGCAGCCCACTGACTTTACCCTTCACAACCGTATTTTGCCGATACAACACAGAAATTGCATCGAGATTAAATACTTTGTTCATCAAGGACACGTTCACATCCGTGACAACTGGGCCCACTGTCGTCTCATTAAATCTCTCCTGGGAGACCAGTAGAATGTATCCGACGCACCACAGCCCTCTTACTTTTCCCTTCACATCCTTATATTGCCGTCACCACACAGAGATTGCATCGAGATTGAATATTTTGTTCATCATGCAGTCGTTCACATCTGTGACAGCTGGGCCCACCGTCATCTCATTAAATCTCCCCTGTGAGCCCAGTAGCTTCTATCCGATTCTCCGCAGCCCACTTACTTTACCCTTAAAACCCTATATTGCCGATACAACACAGAAATTGCATCGAGATAAAATATTTTGTTCATCAAGCACTCGTTCTCATCTGTGACAAATAGGCCCACCGTCATCTCATTAAATCTCTCCTGGGAGACCAGTAGCTTCTATCCGACGCACCACAGCCCGCTTACTTTACCCTTCACAACCTTATTTTGCCGATACAACACAGAAATTGCATCGAGATTAAATATTTTGTTCATCAAGCACACGTTCACATCTGTGACAACTGGGACCACTGTCATCTCATTAAATCTCTCCTGGGAGACCAGTAGCCTGTATCCGATGCACCGCAGCCCACTTACTTTACCCTTCACAACCTTATTTTGCCGATACAACACAGAAATTGCATCGAGATTAAATATTTTGTTCATCAAGCACACGTTCTCATCTGTGACAACTAGGGCCACCGTCATCTCTTTAAATCTCTCATGGGAGACCAGTATAGCGTATCCGGCGCACCGCAGCCCACTGACTTTACCCTTCACAACCTTATTTTGCCGATACAACACAGAAATTGCATCGAGATTAAATATTTTGTTCATCAAGGACACGTTCACATCCGTGACAACTGGGCCCAGTGTCATCTCATTAAATCTCTCCTGGGAGACCAGTAGCCTGTATCCGACGCGCCGCAGCCCACTTACTTTACCCTTCACAACCTTATTTTGCCGATACAACACAGAAATTGCATCGAGATTAAATATTTTGTTCATCAAGCACACGTTCTCATCTGTGACAACTAGGGCCACCGTAATCTCTTTAAATCTCTCATGGGAGACCAGTATACTGTATCCGGCGCACCGCAGCCCACTGACTTTACCCTTCACAACCTTATTTTGCCGATACAACACAGAAATTGTATTGAGATTAAATATTTTTTTCATCAAGGACACGTTCACATCCGTGACAACTGGGCCCACTGTCATCTCATTAAATCTCTCCTGGGAGACCAGTAGCCTGTATCCGACGCACCACAGCCCTCTTACTTTTCCCTTCACATCCTTATATTGCCGTCACCACACAGAAATTGCATCGAGATTGAATATTTTGTTCATCATGCAGTCGTTCACATCTGTGACAGCTGGGCCCACCGTCATCTCATTAAATCTCCCCTGTGAGCCCAGTAGCTTCTATCCGATTCTCCGCAGCCCACTTACTTTACCCTTAAAACCCTATATTGCCGATACAACACAGAAATTGCATCGAGATTAAATATTTTGTTCATCAAGCACTCGTCCTCATCTGTGACAACTAGGCCCACCGTCATCTCATTAAATCTCTCCTGGGAGACCAGTAGCTTCTATCCGACGCACCACAGCCCACTTACTTTACCCTTCACAACCTTATATTGCCGATACGACACAGATATTGCATCGAGATTAAATATTTTGTTCATCAAGCACACGTTCACATCTGTGACATCTGGGCCCACTGTCATCTCATTAATTCTCTCCTGGGAGAACAGTAGCCTGTATCCGACGCACCGCAGCCCACTTACTTTACCCTTCACAACCTTATTTTGCCGATACAACACAGAAATTGCATCGAGATTAAATATTTTGTTCATCAAGGACACGTTCACATCCGTGACAACTGGGCCCACTGTCATCTCATTAAATCTCTCCTGGGAGACCAGTAGCCTGTATCCGACGCACCACAGCCCTCTTACTTTTCCCTTCACATCCTTATATTGCTGTCACCACACAGAAATTGCATCGAGATTGAATATTTTGTTCATCATGCAGTCGTTCACATCTGTGACAGCTGGGCCCACCGTCATCTCATTAAATCTCCCCTGTGAGCCCAGTAGCTTCTATCCGATTCTCCGCAGCCCACTTACTTTACCCTTAAAACCCTATATTGCCGATACAACACAGAAATTGCATCGAGATAAAATATTTTGTTCATCAAGCACTCGTTCTCATCTGTGACAACTAGGCCCACCGTCATCTCATTAAATCTCTTCTGGGAGACCAGTAGCTTCTATCCGACGCACCACAGCCCACTTATTTTACCCTTCACAACCTTATTTTGCCGATACAACACAGAAATTGCATCGAGATTAAATATTTTGTTCATCAAGCACACGTTCTCATCTGTGACAACTAGGGCCACCGTCATCTCTTTAAATCTCTCATAGGAGACCAGTATACTGTATCCGGCGCACCGCAGCCCACTTACTTTACCCTTCACAACCTTATTTTGCCGATACAACACAGAAATTGCATCGAGATTAAATATTTTGTTCATCAAGCACACGTTCTCATCTGTGACAACTAGGGCCACCGTCATCTCTTTAAATCTCTCATGGGAGACCAGTATACTGTATCCGGCGCACCGCAGCCCACTTACTTTACCCTTCACAACCTTATTTTGCCGATACAACACAGAAATTGCATCGAGATTAAATATTTTGTTCATCAGGCACACGTTCCTATGTGTGACAACTGGGTCCACCTTCTTACCATAAAATCTCTCCTGGGAGCCCAGTAGCATCTATCTGACGCACCGCAGCCCACTGACTTTACCCTTCACAACCTTATTTTGCCGATACAACACAGAAATTGCATCGTGATTAAATATTTTGTTCATCAAGCACACGTTCACATCTGTGACAACTGGGACCACTGTCATCTCATTAAATCTCTCCTGGGAGACCAGTAGCCTGTATCCGATGCACCGCAGCCCACTTACTTTACCCTTCACAACCTTATTTTGCCGATACAACGCAGAAATTGCATCGAGATTAAATATTTTGTTCATCAAGCACACGTTCACATCTGTGACAACTGGGCCCACCGTCATCTCATTAAATCTCTCCTGGGAGACCAGTAGCCTGTATCCGATGCACCGCAGCCCACTTACTTTACCCTTCACAACCTTATTTTGCCGATACAACACAGAAATTGCATCGAGATTAAATATTTTGTTCATCAAGCACACGTTCTCATCTGTGACAACTAGGGCCACCGTCATCTCTTTAAATCTCTCATGGGAGACCAGTATACTGTATCCGGCGCACCGCAGCCCACTTACTTTACCCTTCACAACCTTATTTTGCCGATACAACACAGAAATTGCATCGAGATTAAATATTTTGTTCATCAAGGACACGTTCACATCCGTGACAACTGGGCCCACTGTCATCTCATTAAATCTCTCCTGGGAGACCAGTAGCCTGTATCCGACGCACCGCAGCCCACTTACTTTACCCTTCACAAACTTATTTTGCCGATACAACACAGAAATTGCATCGAGATTAAATATTTTGTTCATCAAGCACACGTTCTCATCTGTGACAACTAGGGCCACCGTCATCTCTTTAAATCTCTCATGGGAGACCAGTATACTGTATCCGGCGCACCGCAGCCCACTGACTTTACCCTTCACAACCGTATTTTGCCGATACAACACAGAAATTGCATCGAGTTTAAATACTTTGTTCATCAAGGACACGTTCACATCCGTGACAACTGGGCCCACTGTCATCTCATTAAATCTCTCCTGGGAGACCAGTAGCCTGTATCCGACGCACCACAGCCCTCTTACTTTTCCCTTCACATCCTTATATTGCCGTCACCACACAGAAATTGCATCGAAATTGAATATTTTGTTCATCATGCAGTCGTTCACATCTGTGACAGCTGGGCCCACCGTCATCTCATTAAATCTCCCCTGTGAGCCCAGTAGCTTCTATCCGATTCTCCGCAGCCCACTTACTTTACCCTTAAAACCCTATATTGCCGATACAACACAGAAATTGCATCGAGATAAAATATTTTGTTCATCAAGCACTCGTTCTCATCTGTGACAACTAGGCCCACCGTCATCTCATTAAATCTCTCCTGGGAGACCAGTAGCTTCTATCCGACGCACCACAGCCCACTTACTTTACCCTTCACAACCTTATTTTGCCGATACAACACAGAAATTGCATCGAGATTAAATATTTTGTTCATCAAGCACACGTTCACATCTGTGACATCTGGGCCCACTGTCATCTCATTAATTCTCTCCTGGGAGAACAGTAGCCTGTATCCGACGCACCGCAGCCCACTTACTTTACCCTTCACAACCTTATTTTGCCGATACAACACAGAAATTGCATCGAGATTAAATATTTTGTTCATCAAGGACACGTTCACATCCGTGACAACTGGGCCCACTGTCATCTCATTAAATCTCTCCTGGGAGACCAGTAGCCTGTATCCGACGCACCACAGCCCTCTTACTTTTCCCTTCACATCCTTATATTGCTGTCACCACACAGAAATTGCATCGAGATTGAATATTTTGTTCATCATGCAGTCGTTCACATCTGTGACAGCTGGGCCCACCGTCATCTCATTAAATCTCCCCTGTGAGCCCAGTAGCTTCTATCCGATTCTCCGCAGCCCACTTACTTTACCCTTAAAACCCTATATTGCCGATACAACACAGAAATTGCATCGAGATAAAATATTTTGTTCATCAAGCACTCGTTCTCATCTGTGACAACTAGGCCCACCGTCATCTCATTAAATCTCTTCTGGGAGACCAGTAGCTTCTATCCGACGCACCACAGCCCACTTATTTTACCCTTCACAACCTTATTTTGCCGATACAACACAGAAATTGCATCGAGATTAAATATTTTGTTCATCAAGCACACGTTCTCATCTGTGACAACTAGGGCCACCGTCATCTCTTTAAATCTCTCATAGGAGACCAGTATACTGTATCCGGCGCACCGCAGCCCACTTACTTTACCCTTCACAACCTTATTTTGCCGATACAACACAGAAATTGCATCGAGATTAAATATTTTGTTCATCAAGCACACGTTCTCATCTGTGACAACTAGGGCCACCGTCATCTCTTTAAATCTCTCATGGGAGACCAGTATACTGTATCCGGCGCACCGCAGCCCACTTACTTTACCCTTCACAACCTTATTTTGCCGATACAACACAGAAATTGCATCGAGATTAAATATTTTGTTCATCAGGCACACGTTCCTATGTGTGACAACTGGGTCCACCTTCTTACCATAAAATCTCTCCTGGGAGCCCAGTAGCATCTATCTGACGCACCGCAGCCCACTGACTTTACCCTTCACAACCTTATTTTGCCGATACAACACAGAAATTGCATCGTGATTAAATATTTTGTTCATCAAGCACACGTTCACATCTGTGACAACTGGGCCCACCGTCATCTCATTAAATCTCTCCTGGGAGACCAGTAGCCTGTATCCGATGCACCGCAGCCCACTTACTTTACCCTTCACAACCTTATTTTGCCGATACAACACAGAAATTGCATCGAGATTAAATATTTTGTTCATCAAGCACACGTTCTCATCTGTGACAACTAGGGCCACCGTCATCTCTTTAAATCTCTCATGGGAGACCAGTATACTGTATCCGGCGCACCGCAGCCCACTTACTTTACCCTTCACAACCTTATTTTGCCGATACAACACAGAAATTGCATCGAGATTAAATATTTTGTTCATCAAGGACACGTTCACATCCGTGACAACTGGGCCCACTGTCATCTCATTAAATCTCTCCTGGGAGACCAGTAGCCTGTATCCGACGCACCGCAGCCCACTTACTTTACCCTTCACAACCTTATTTTGCCGATACAACACAGAAATTGCATCGAGATTAAATATTTTGTTCATCAAGCACACGTTCTCATCTGTGACAACTAGGGCCACCGTCATCTCTTTAAATCTCTCATGGGAGACCAGTATACTGTATCCGGCGCACCGCAGCCCACTGACTTTACCCTTCACAACCGTATTTTGCCGATACAACACAGAAATTGCATCGAGTTTAAATACTTTGTTCATCAAGGACACGTTCACATCCGTGACAACTGGGCCCACTGTCATCTCATTAAATCTCTCCTGGGAGACCAGTAGCCTGTATCCGACGCACCACAGCCCTCTTACTTTTCCCTTCACATCCTTATATTGCCGTCACCACACAGAAATTGCATCGAAATTGAATATTTTGTTCATCATGCAGTCGTTCACATCTGTGACAGCTGGGCCCACCGTCATCTCATTAAATCTCCCCTGTGAGCCCAGTAGCTTCTATCCGATTCTCCGCAGCCCACTTACTTTACCCTTAAAACCCTATATTGCCGATACAACACAGAAATTGCATCGAGATTAAATATTTTGTTCATCAAGCACTCGTTCTCATCTGTGACAACTAGGCCCACCGTCATCTCATTAAATCTCTCCTGGGAGACCAGTAGCTTCTATCCGACGCACCACAGCCCACTTACTTTACCCTTCACAACCTTATTTTGCCGATACAACACAGAAATTGCATCGAGATTAAATATTTTGTTCATCAAGCACACGTTCACATCTGTGACAACTGGGACCACTGTCATCTCATTAAATCTCTCCTGGGAGACCAGTAGCCTGTATCCGATGCACCGCAGCCCACTTACTTTACCCTTCACAACCTTATTTTGCCGATACAACACAGAAATTGCATCGAGATTAAATATTTTGTTCATCAAGCACACGTTCTCATCTGTGACAACTAGGCCCACCGTCATCTCATTAAATCTCTCCTGGGAGACCAGTAGCTTCTATCCGACGCACCACAGCCCACTTACTTTACCCTTCACAACCTTATTTTGCCGATACAACACAGAAATTGCATCGAGATAAAATATTTTGTTGATCAAGCACTCGTTCTCATCTGTGACAACTAGGCCCACCGTCATCTCATTAAATCTCTTCTGGGAGACCAGTAGCTTCTATCCGACGCACCACAGCCCACTTACTTTACCCTTCAAACCTTATATTGCCGATACAACACAGAAATTTCATCGAGATTAAATATTTTGTTCATCAGGCACACGTTCACATCTGTGACAACTGGGACCACTGTCATCTCATTAAATCTCTCCTGGGAGACCAGTAGCCTATATCCGATGCACCGCAGCCCACTTGCTTTACCCTTCACAACATTATTTTGCCGATACAACACAGAAATTGCATCGAGATTAAATATTTCGTTCATCAAGCACACGTTCACATCTGTGACAACTGGGCCCACCGTCATCTCATTAAATCTCTCCTGGGAGACCAGTAGCCTGTATCCGATGCACCGCAGCCCACTTACTTTACCCTTCACAACCTTATTTTGCCGATACAACACAGAAATTGCATCGAGATTAAATATTTTGTTCATCAAGCACACGTTCACATCCGTGACAACTGGGCCCACTGTCATCTCATTAAATCTCTCCTGGGAGACCAGTAGCCTGTATCCGACGCACCACAGCCCTCTTACTTTTCCCTTCACATCCTTATATTGCCGTCACCACACAGAAATTGCATCGAGATTGAATATTTGGTTCATCATGCAGTCGTTCACATCTGTGACAGCTGGGCCCACCGTCATCTCATTAAATCTCTCCTGGGAGACCAGTAGCTTCTATCCGACGCACCACAGCCCACTTATTTTACCCTTCAAACCTTATATTGCCGATACAACACAGAAATTTCATCGAGATTAAATATTTTGTTCATCAAGCACACGTTCCTATGTGTGACAACTGGGTCCACCTTCATACCATAAAATCTCTCCTGGGAGCCCAGTAGCATCTATCTGACGCACCGCAGCCCACTGACTTTACCCTTCACAACCTTATTTTGCCGATACAACACAGAAATTGCATCGTGATTAAATATTTTGTTCATCAAGCACACGTTCACATCTGTGACAACTGGGCCCACTGTCATCTCATTAAATCTCTCCTGGGAGACCAGTAGCCTGTATCCGATGCACCGCAGCCCTCTTACTTTTCCCTTCACATCCTTATATTGCCGTCACCACACAGAAATTGCATCGAGATTGAATATTTTGTTCATCATGCAGTCGTTCACATCTGTGACAGCTGGGCCCACCGTCATCTCATTAAATCTCCCCTGTGAGCCCAGTAGCTTCTATCCGATTCTCCGCAGCCCACTTACTTTACCCTTAAAACCCTATATTGCCGATACAACACAGAAATTGCATCCAGATAAAATATTTTGTTCATCAAGCACTCGTTCTCATCTGTGACAACTAGGCCCACCGTCATCTCATTAAATCTCTCCTGGGAGACCAGTAGCTTCTATCCGACGCACCACAGCACACTTATTTTACCCTTCAAACCTTATATTGCCGATACAACACAGAAATTTCATCGAGATTAAATATTTTGTTCATCAGGCACACGTTCCTATGTGTGACAACTGGGTCCACCTTCATACCATAAAATCTCTCCTGGGAGCCCAGTAGCATCTATCTGACGCACCGCAGCCCACTGACTTTACCCTTCACAACCTTATTTTGCCGATACAACACAGAAATTGCATCGTGATTAAATATTTTGTTCATCAAGCACACGTTCACATCTGTGACAACTGGGCCGTCATCTCATTAAATCTCTCCTGGGAGACCAGTAGCCTGTATCCGATGCACCGCAGCCCTCTTACTTTTCCCTTCACATCCTTATATTGCCGTCACCACACAGAAATTGCATCGAGATTGAATATTTTGTTCATCATGCAGTCGTTCACATCTGTGACAGCTGGGCCCACCGTCATCTCATTAAATCTCCCCTGTGAGCCCAGTAGCTTCTATCCGATTCTCCGCAGCCCACTTACTTTACCCTTAAAACCCTATATTGCCGATACAACACAGAAATTGCATCGAGATAAAATATTTTGTTCATCAAGCACTCGTTCTCATCTGTGACAACTAGGCCCACCGTCATCTCATTAAATCTCTCCTGGGAGACCAGTAGCTTCTATCCGACGCACCACAGCCCACTTATTTTACCCTTCAAACCTTATATTGCCGATACAACACAGAAATTTCATCGAGATTAAATATTTTGTTCATCAGGCACACGTTCCTATGTGTGACAACTGGGTCCACCTTCATACCATAAAATCTCTCCTGGGAGCCCAGTAGCATCTATCTGACGCACCGCAGCCCACTGACTTTACCCTTCACAACCTTATTTTGCCGATACAACACAGAAATTGCATCGTGATTAAATATTTTGTTCATCAAGCACACGTTCACATCTGTGACAACTGGGCCCACTGTCATCTCATTAAATCTCTCCTGGGAGACCAGTAGCCTGTATCCGATGCACCGCAGCCCTCTTACTTTTCCCTTCACATCCTTATATTGCCGTCACCACACAGAAATTGCATCGAGATTGAATATTTTGTTCATCATGCAGTCGTTCACATCTGTGACAGCTGGGCCCACCGTCATCTCATTAAATCTCCCCTGTGAGCCCAGTAGCTTCTATCCGATTCTCCGCAGCCCACTTACTTTACCCTTAAAACCCTATATTGCCGATACAACACAGAAATTGCATCGAGATAAAATATTTTGTTCATCAAGCACTCGTTCTCATCTGTGACAACTAGGCCCACCGTCATCTCATTAAATCTCTCCTGGGAGACCAGTAGCTTCTATCCGACGCACCACAGACCACTTATTTTACCCTTCAAACCTTATATTGCCGATACAACACAGAAATTTCATCGAGATTAAATATTTTGTTCATCAAGCACACGTTCCTATGTGTGACAACTGGGTCCACCTTCATACCATAAAATCTCTCCTGGGAGCCCAGTAGCATCTATCTGACGCACCGCAGCCCACTGACTTTACCCTTCACAACCTTATTTTGCCGATACAACACAGAAATTGCATCGTGATTAAATATTTTGTTCATCAAGCACACGTTCACATCTGTGACAACTGGGCCCACTGTCATCTCATTAAATCTCTCCTGGGAGACCAGTAGCCTGTATCCGATGCACCGCAGCCCTCTTACTTTTCCCTTCACATCCTTATATTGCCGTCACCACACAGAAATTGCATCGAGATTGAATATTTTGTTCATCATGCAGTCGTTCACATCTGTGACAGCTGGGCCCACCGTCATCTCATTAAATCTCCCCTGTGAGCCCAGTAGCTTCTATCCGATTCTCCGCAGCCCACTTACTTTACCCTTAAAACCCTATATTGCCGATACAACACAGAAATTGCATCGAGATAAAATATTTTGTTCATCAAGCACTCGTTCTCATCTGTGACAACTAGGCCCACCGTCATCTCATTAAATCTCTCCTGGGAGACCAGTAGCTTCTATCCGACGCACCACAGCCCACTTATTTTACCCTTCAAACCTTATATTGCCGATACAACACAGAAATTTCATCGAGATTAAATATTTTGTTCATCAAGCACACGTTCCTATGTGTGACAACTGGGTCCACCTTCATACCATAAAATCTCTCCTGGGAGCCCAGTAGCATCTATCTGACGCACCGCAGCCCACTGACTTTACCCTTCACAACCTTATTTTGCCGATACAACACAGAAATTGCATCGTGATTAAATATTTTGTTCATCAAGCACACGTTCACATCTGTGACAACTGGGCCCACTGTCATCTCATTAAATCTCTCCTGGGAGACCAGTAGCCTGTATCCGATGCACCGCAGCCCTCTTACTTTTCCCTTCACATCCTTATATTGCCGTCACCACACAGAAATTGCATCGAGATTGAATATTTTGTTCATCATGCAGTCGTTCACATCTGTGACAGCTGGGCCCACCGTCATCTCATTAAATCTCCCCTGTGAGCCCAGTAGCTTCTATCCGATTCTCCGCAGCCCACTTACTTTACCCTTAAAACCCTATATTGCCGATACAACACAGAAATTGCATCGAGATAAAATATTTTGTTCATCAAGCACTCGTTCTCATCTGTGACAACTAGGCCCAACGTCATCTCATTAAATCTCTCCTGGGAGACCAGTAGCTTCTATCCGACGCACCACAGCCCACTTATTTTACCCTTCAAACCTTATATTGCCGATACAACACAGAAATTTCATCGAGATTAAATATTTTGTTCATCAAGCACACGTTCCTATGTGTGACAACTGGGTCCACCTTCATACCATAAAATCTCTCCTGGGAGCCCAGTAGCATCTATCTGACGCACCGCAGCCCACTGACTTTACCCTTCACAACCTTATTTTGCCGATACAACACAGAAATTGCATCGTGATTAAATATTTTGTTCATCAAGCACACGTTCACATCTGTGACAACTGGGCCCACTGTCATCTCATTAAATCTCTCCTGGGAGACCAGTAGCCTGTATCCGATGCACCGCAGCCCTCTTACTTTTCCCTTCACATCCTTATATTGCCGTCACCACACAGAAATTGCATCGAGATTGAATATTTTGTTCATCATGCAGTCGTTCACATCTGTGACAGCTGGGCCCACCGTCATCTCATTAAATCTCCCCTGTGAGCCCAGTAGCTTCTATCCGATTCTCCGCAGCCCACTTACTTTACCCTTAAAACCCTATATTGCCGATACAACACAGAAATTGCATCGAGATAAAATATTTTGTTCATCAAGCACTCGATCTCATCTGTGACAACTAGGCCCACCGTCATCTCATTAAATCTCTCCTGGGAGACCAGTAGCTTCTATCCGACGCACCACAGCCCACTTATTTTACCCTTCAAACCTTATATTGCCGATACAACACAGAAATTTCATCGAGATTAAATATTTTGTTCATCAAGCACACGTTCCTATGTGTGACAACTGGGTCCACCTTCATACCATAAAATCTCTCCTGGGAGCCCAGTAGCTTCTATCTGACGCACCGCAGCCCACTGACTTTACCCTTCACAACCTTATTTTGCCGATACAACACAGAAATTGCATCGTGATTAAATATTTTGTTCATCAAGCACACGTTCACATCTGTGACAACTGGGCCCACTGTCATCTCATTAAATCTCTCCTGGGAGACCAGTAGCCTGTATCCGACGCACCACAGCCCTCTTACTTTTCCCTTCACATCCTTATATTGCCGTCACCACACAGAAATTGCATCGAGATTGAATATTTTGTTCATCATGCAGTCGTTCACATCTGTGACAGCTGGGCCCACCGTCATCTCATTAAATCTCCCCTGTGAGCCCAGTAGCTTCTATCCGATTCTCCGCAGCCCACTTACTTTACCCTTAAAACCCTATATTGCCGATACAACACAGAAATTGCATCGAGATAAAATATTTTGTTCATCAAGCACTCGTTCTCATCTGTGACAACTAGGCCCACCGTCATATCATTAAATCTCTCCTGGGAGACCAGTAGCTTCTATCCGACGCACCACAGCCCACTTATTTTACCCTTCAAACCTTATATTGCCGATACAACACAGAAATTTCATCGAGATTAAATATTTTGTTCATCAAGCACACGTTCCTATGTGTGACAACTGGGTCCACCTTCATACCATAAAATCTCTCCTGGGAGCCCAGTAGCATCTATCTGACGCACCGCAGCCCACTGACTTTACCCTTCACAACCTTATTTTGCCGATACAACACAGAAATTGCATCGTGATTAAATATTTTGTTCATCAAGCACACGTTCACATCTGTGACAACTGGGCCCACTGTCATCTCATTAAATCTCTCCTGGGAGACCAGTAGCCTGTATCCGATGCACCGCAGCCCACTTACTTTACCCTTCACAACCTTATTTTGCCGATACAACACAGAAATTGCATCGAGATTAAATATTTTGTTCATCAAGCACACGTTCACATCTGTGACAACTGGGCCCACCGTCATCTCATTAAATCTCTCCTGGGAGACCAGTAGCCTGTATCCGATGCACCGCAGCCCACTTACTTTACCCTTCACAACCTTATTTTGCCGATACAACACAGAAATTGCATCGAGATTAAATATTTTGTTCATCAAGCACACGTTCACATCCGTGACAACTGGGCCCACTGTCATCTCATTAAATCTCTCCTGGGAGACCAGTAGCCTGCATCCGATGCACCGCAGCCCACTTGCTTTACCCTTCACAACATTATTTTGCCGATACAACACAGAAATTGCATCGAGATTAAATATTTTGTTCATCAAGCACACGTTCACATCTGTGACAACTGGGCCCACCGTCATCTCATTAAATCTCTCCTGGGAGACCAGTAGCCTGTATCCGATGCACCGCAGCCCACTTACTTTACCCTTCACAACCTTATTTTGCCGATACAACACAGAAATTGCATCGTGATTAAATATTTTGTTCATCAAGCACACGTTCACATCTGTGACAACTGGGCCCACTGTCATCTCATTAAATCTCTCCTGGGAGACCAGTAGCCTGTATCCGATGCACCGCAGCCCACTTACTTTACCCTTCACAACCTTATTTTGCCGATACAACACAGAAATTGCATCGAGATTAAATATTTTGTTCATCAAGCACACGTTCTCATCTGTGACAACTAGGGCCACCGTCATCTCTTTAAATCTCTCATGGGAGACCAGTATACCGTATCCGGCGCACCGCAGCCCACTGACTTTACCCTTCACAACCTTATTTTGCCGATACAACACAGAAATTGCATCGAGATTAAATATTTTGTTCATCAAGGACACGTTCACATCCGTGACAACTGGGCCCAGTGTCATCTCATTAAATCTCTCCTGGGAGACCAGTAGCCTGTATCCGACGCGCCGCAGCCCACTTACTTTACCCTTCACAACCTTATTTTGCCGATACAACACAGAAATTGCATCGAGATTAAATATTTTGTTCATCAAGCACACGTTCTCATCTGTGACAACTAGGGCCACCGTAATCTCTTTAAATCTCTCATGGGAGACCAGTATACTGTATCCGGCGCACCGCAGCCCACTGACTTTACCCTTCACAACCTTATTTTGCCGATACAACACAGAAATTGTATCGAGATTAAATATTTTGTTCATCAAGGACACGTTCACATCCGTGACAACTGGGCCCACTGTCATCTCATTAAATCTCTCCTGGGAGACCAGTAGCCTGTATCCGACGCACCACAGCCCTCTTACTTTTCCCTTCACATCCTTATATTGCCGTCACCACACAGAAATTGCATCGAGATTGAATATTTTGTTCATCATGCAGTCGTTCACATCTGTGACAGCTGGGCCCACCGTCATCTCATTAAATCTCCCCTGTGAGCCCAGTAGCTTCTATCCGATTCTCCGCAGCCCACTTACTTTACCCTTAAAACCCTATATTGCCGATACAACACAGAAATTGCATCGAGATTAAATATTTTGTTCATCAAGCGCTCGTCCTCATCTGTGACAACTAGGCCCACCGTCATCTCATTAAATCTCTCCTGGGAGACCAGTAGCTTCTATCCGACGCACCACAGCCCACTTACTTTACCCTTCACAACCTTATATTGCCGATACGACACAGATATTGCATCGAGATTAAATATTTTGTTCATCAAGCACACGTTCACATCTGTGACATCTGGGCCCACTGTCATCTCATTAATTCTCTCCTGGGAGAACAGTAGCCTGTATCCGACGCACCGCAGCCCACTTACTTTACCCTTCACAACCTTATTTTGCCGATACAACACAGAAATTGCATCGAGATTAAATATTTTGTTCATCAAGGACACGTTCACATCCGTGACAACTGGGCCCACTGTCATCTCATTAAATCTCTCCTGGGAGACCAGTAGCCTGTATCCGACGCACCACAGCCCTCTTACTTTTCCCTTCACATCCTTATATTGCTGTCACCACACAGAAATTGCATCGAGATTGAATATTTTGTTCATCATGCAGTCGTTCACATCTGTGACAGCTGGGCCCACCGTCATCTCATTAAATCTCCCCTGTGAGCCCAGTAGCTTCTATCCGATTCTCCGCAGCCCACTTACTTTACCCTTAAAACCCTATATTGCCGATACAACACAGAAATTGCATCGAGATAAAATATTTTGTTCATCAAGCACTCGTTCTCATCTGTGACAACTAGGCCCACCGTCATCTCATTAAATCTCTTCTGGGAGACCAGTAGCTTCTATCCGACGCACCACAGCCCACTTATTTTACCCTTCACAACCTTATTTTGCCGATACAACACAGAAATTGCATCGAGATTAAATATTTTGTTCATCAAGCACACGTTCTCATCTGTGACAACTAGGGCCACCGTCATCTCTCTAAATCTCTCATAGGAGACCAGTATACTGTATCCGGCGCACCGCAGCCCACTTACTTTACCCTTCACAACCTTATTTTGCCGATACAACACAGAAATTGCATCGAGATTAAATATTTTGTTCATCAAGCACACGTTCTCATCTGTGACAACTAGGGCCACCGTCATCTCTTTAAATCTCTCATGGGAGACCAGTATACTGTATCCGGCGCACCGCAGCCCACTTACTTTACCCTTCGCAACCTTATTTTGCCGATACAACACAGAAATTGCATCGAGATTAAATATTTTGTTCATCAGGCACACGTTCCAATGTGTGACAACTGGGTCCACCTTCATACCATAAAATCTCTCCTGGGAGCCCAGTAGCATCTATCTGACGCACCGCAGCCCACTGACTTTACCCTTCACAACCTTATTTTGCCGATACAACACAGAAATTGCATCGTGATTAAATATTTTGTTCATCAAGCACACGTTCACATCTGTGACAACTGGGACCACTGTCATCTCATTAAATCTCTCCTGGGAGACCAGTAGCCTGTATCCGATGCACCGCAGCCCACTTACTTTACCCTTCACAACCTTATTTTGCCGATACAACGCAGAAATTGCATCGAGATTAAATATTTTGTTCATCAAGCACACGTTCACATCTGTGACAACTGGGCCCACCGTCATCTCATTAAATCTCTCCTGGGAGACCAGTAGCCTGTATCCGATGCACCGCAGCCCACTTACTTTACCCTTCACAACCTTATTTTGCCGATACAACACAGAAATTGCATCGAGATTAAATATTTTGTTCATCAAGCACACGTTCTCATCTGTGACAACTAGGGCCACCGTCATCTCTTTAAATCTCTCATGGGAGACCAGTATACTGTATCCGGCGCACCGCAGCCCACTTACTTTACCCTTCACAACCTTATTTTGCCGATACAACACAGAAATTGCATCGAGATTAAATATTTTGTTCATCAAGGACACGTTCACATCCGTGACAACTGGGCCCACTGTCATCTCATTAAATCTCTCCTGGGAGACCAGTAGCCTGTATCCGACGCACCGCAGCCCACTTACTTTACCCCTCACAACCTTATTTTGCCGATACAACACAGAAATTGCATCGAGATTAAATATTTTGTTCATCAAGCACACGTTCTCATCTGTGACAACTAGGGCCACCGTCATCTCTTTAAATCTCTCATGGGAGACCAGTATACTGTATCTGGCGCACCGCAGCCCACTGACTTTACCCTTCACAACCGTATTTTGCCGATACAACACAGAAATTGCATCGAGATTAAATACTTTGTTCATCAAGGACACGTTCACATCCGTGACAACTGGGCCCACTGTCATCTCATTAAATCTCTCCTGGGAGACCAGTAGCCTGTATCCGACGCACCACAGCCCTCTTACTTTTCCCTTCACATCCTTATATTGCCGT
Organism: Schistocerca nitens; assembly: GCF_023898315.1. Taxonomy (NCBI): domain Eukaryota; kingdom Metazoa; phylum Arthropoda; class Insecta; order Orthoptera; family Acrididae; genus Schistocerca; species Schistocerca nitens. The sequence continues at coordinate 106,229,254 of NC_064621.1, read as the reverse complement.
CACCACACAGAAATTGCATCGAAATTGAATATTTTGTTCATCATGCAGTCGTTCACATCTGTGACAGCTGGGCCCACCGTCATCTCATTAAATCTCCCCTGTGAGCCCAGTAGCTTCTATCCGATTCTCCGCAGCCCACTTATTTTACCCTTCACAACCTTATTTTGCCGATACAACACAGAAATTGCATCGAGATTAAATATTTTGTTCATCAAGCACACGTTCTCATCTGTGACAACTAGGGCCACCGTCATCTCTCTAAATCTCTCATAGGAGACCAGTATACTGTATCCGGCGCACCGCAGCCCACTTACTTTACCCTTCACAACCTTATTTTGCCGATACAACACAGAAATTGCATCGAGATTAAATATTTTGTTCATCAAGCACACGTTCTCATCTGTGACAACTAGGGCCACCGTCATCTCTTTAAATCTCTCATGGGAGACCAGTATACTGTATCCGGCGCACCGCAGCCCACTTACTTTACCCTTCGCAACCTTATTTTGCCGATACAACACAGAAATTGCATCGAGATTAAATATTTTGTTCATCAGGCACACGTTCCTATGTGTGACAACTGGGTCCACCTTCATACCATAAAATCTCTCCTGGGAGCCCAGTAGCATCTATCTGACGCACCGCAGCCCACTGACTTTACCCTTCACAACCTTATTTTGCCGATACAACACAGAAATTGCATCGTGATTAAATATTTTGTTCATCAAGCACACGTTCACATCTGTGACAACTGGGACCACGGTCATCTCATTAAATCTCTCCTGGGAGACCAGTAGCCTGTATCCGATGCACCGCAGCCCACTTACTTTACCCTTCACAACCTTATTTTGCCGATACAACGCAGAAATTGCATCGAGATTAAATATTTTGTTCATCAAGCACACGTTCACATCTGTGACAACTGGGCCCACCGTCATCTCATTAAATCTCTCCTGGGAGACCAGTAGCCTGTATCCGATGCACCGCAGCCCACTTACTTTACCCTTCACAACCTTATTTTGCCGATACAACACAGAAATTGCATCGAGATTAAATATTTTGTTCATCAAGCACACGTTCTCATCTGTGACAACTAGGGCCACCGTCATCTCTTTAAATCTCTCATGGGAGACCAGTATACTGTATCCGGCGCACCGCAGCCCACTTACTTTACCCTTCACAACCTTATTTTGCCGATACAACACAGAAATTGCATCGAGATTAAATATTTTGTTCATCAAGGACACGTTCACATCCGTGACAACTGGGCCCACTGTCATCTCATTAAATCTCTCCTGGGAGACCAGTAGCCTGTATCCGACGCACCGCAGCCCACTTACTTTACCCCTCACAACCTTATTTTGCCGATACAACACAGAAATTGCATCGAGATTAAATATTTTGTTCATCAAGCACACGTTCTCATCTGTGACAACTAGGGCCACCGTCATCTCTTTAAATCTCTCATGGGAGACCAGTATACTGTATCTGGCGCACCGCAGCCCACTGACTTTACCCTTCACAACCGTATTTTGCCGATACAACACAGAAATTGCATCGAGATTAAATACTTTGTTCATCAAGGACACGTTCACATCCGTGACAACTGGGCCCACTGTCATCTCATTAAATCTCTCCTGGGAGACCAGTAGCCTGTATCCGACGCACCACAGCCCTCTTACTTTTCCCTTCACATCCTTATATTGCCGTCACCACACAGAAATTGCATCGAAATTGAATATTTTGTTCATCATGCAGTCGTTCACATCTGTGACAGCTGGGCCCACCGTCATCTCATTAAATCTCCCCTGTGAGCCCAGTAGCTTCTATCCGATTCTCCGCAGCCCACTTATTTTACCCTTCACAACCTTATTTTGCCGATACAACACAGAAATTGCATCGAGATTAAATATTTTGTTCATCAAGCACACGTTCTCATCTGTGACAACTAGGGCCACCGTCATCTCTCTAAATCTCTCATAGGAGACCAGTATACTGTATCCGGCGCACCGCAGCCCACTTACTTTACCCTTCACAACCTTATTTTGCCGATACAACACAGAAATTGCATCGAGATTAAATATTTTGTTCATCAAGCACACGTTCTCATCTGTGACAACTAGGGCCACCGTCATCTCTTTAAATCTCTCATGGGAGACCAGTATACTGTATCCGGCGCACCGCAGCCCACTTACTTTACCCTTCGCAACCTTATTTTGCCGATACAACACAGAAATTGCATCGAGATTAAATATTTTGTTCATCAGGCACACGTTCCTATGTGTGACAACTGGGTCCACCTTCATACCATAAAATCTCTCCTGGGAGCCCAGTAGCATCTATCTGACGCACCGCAGCCCACTGACTTTACCCTTCACAACCTTATTTTGCCGATACAACACAGAAATTGCATCGTGATTAAATATTTTGTTCATCAAGCACACGTTCACATCTGTGACAACTGGGACCACTGTCATCTCATTAAATCTCTCCTGGGAGACCAGTAGCCTGTATCCGATGCACCGCAGCCCACTTACTTTACCCTTCACAACCTTATTTTGCCGATACAACGCAGAAATTGCATCGAGATTAAATATTTTGTTCATCAAGCACACGTTCACATCTGTGACAACTGGGCCCACCGTCATCTCATTAAATCTCTCCTGGGAGACCAGTAGCCTGTATCCGATGCACCGCAGCCCACTTACTTTACCCTTCACAACCTTATTTTGCCGATACAACACAGAAATTGCATCGAGATTAAATATTTTGTTCATCAAGCACACGTTCTCATCTGTGACAACTAGGGCCACCGTCATCTCTTTAAATCTCTCATGGGAGACCAGTATACTGTATCCGGCGCACCGCAGCCCACTTACTTTACCCTTCACAACCTTATTTTGCCGATACAACACAGAAATTGCATCGAGATTAAATATTTTGTTCATCAAGGACACGTTCACATCCGTGACAACTGGGCCCACTGTCATCTCATTAAATCTCTCCTGGGAGACCAGTAGCCTGTATCCGACGCACCGCAGCCCACTTACTTTACCCCTCACAACCTTATTTTGCCGATACAACACAGAAATTGCATCGAGATTAAATATTTTGTTCATCAAGCACACGTTCTCATCTGTGACAACTAGGGCCACCGTCATCTCTTTAAATCTCTCATGGGAGACCAGTATACTGTATCTGGCGCACCGCAGCCCACTGACTTTACCCTTCACAACCGTATTTTGCCGATACAACACAGAAATTGCATCGAGATTAAATACTTTGTTCATCAAGGACACGTTCACATCCGTGACAACTGGGCCCACTGTCATCTCATTAAATCTCTCCTGGGAGACCAGTAGCCTGTATCCGACGCACCACAGCCCTCTTACTTTTCCCTTCACATCCTTATATTGCCGTCACCACACAGAAATTGCATCGAAATTGAATATTTTGTTCATCATGCAGTCGTTCACATCTGTGACAGCTGGGCCCACCGTCATCTCATTAAATCTCCCCTGTGAGCCCAGTAGCTTCTATCCGATTCTCCGCAGCCCACTTACTTTACCCTTAAAACCCTATATTGCCGATACAACACAGAAATTGCATCGAGATAAAATATTTTGTTCATCAAGCACTCGTTCTCATCTGTGACAACTAGGCCCACCGTCATCTCATTAAATCTCTCCTGGGAGACCAGTAGCTTCTATCCGACGCACCACAGCCCACTTACTTTACCCTTCACAACCTTATTTTGCCGATACAACACAGAAATTGCATCGAGATTAAATATTTTGTTCATCAAGCACACGTTCACATCTGTGACAACTGGGACCACTGTCATCTCATTAAATCTCTCCTGGGAGACCAGTAGCCTGTATCCGATGCACCGCAGCCCACTTACTTTACCCTTCACAACCTTATTTTGCCGATACAACACAGAAATTGCATCGAGATTAAATATTTTGTTCATCAAGCACACGTTCACATCTGTGACAACTAGGCCCACCGTCATCTCATTAAATCTCTCCTGGGAGACCAGTAGCTTCTATCCGACGCACCACAGCCCACTTACATTACCCTTCACAACCTTATTTTGCCGATACAACACAGAAATTGCATCGAGATAAAATATTTTGTTCATCAAGCACTCGTTCTCATCTGTGACAACTAGGCCCACCGTCATCTCATTAAATCTCTTCTGGGAGACCAGTAGCTTCTATCCGACGCACCACAGCCCACTTACTTTACCCTTCAAACCTTATATTGCCGATACAACACAGAAATTTCATCGAGATTAAATATTTTGTTCATATGGCACACGTTCACATCTGTGACAACTGGGACCACTGTCATCTCATTAAATCTCTCCTGGGAGACCAGTAGCCTATATCCGATGCACCGCAGCCCACTTGCTTTACCCTTCACAACATTATTTTGCCGATACAACACAGAAATTGCATCGAGATTAAATATTTTGTTCATCAAGCACACGTTCACATCTGTGACAACTGGGCCCACCGTCATCTCATTAAATCTCTCCTGGGAGACCAGTAGCCTGTATCCGATGCACCGCAGCCCACTTACTTTACCCTTCACAACCTTATTTTGCCGATACAACACAGAAATTGCATCGAGATTAAATATTTTGTTCATCAAGCACACGTTCACATCCGTGACAACTGGGCTAACTGTCATCTCATTAAATCTCTCCTGGGAGACCAGTAGCCTGTATCCGACGCACCACAGCCCTCTTACTTTTCCCTTCACATCCTTATATTGCCGTCACCACACAGAAATTGCATCGAGATTGAATATTTTGTTCATCATGCAGTCGTTCACATCTGTGACAGCTGGGCCCACCGTCATCTCATTAAATCTCCCCTGTGAGCCCAGTAGCTTCTATCCGATTCTCCGCAGCCCACTTACTTTACCCTTAAAACCCTATATTGCCGATACAACACAGAAATTGCATCGAGATAAAATATTTTGTTCATCAAGCACTCGTTCTCATCTGTGACAACTAGGCCCACCGTCATCTCATTAAATCTCTCCTGGGAGACCAGTAGCTTCTATCCGACGCACCACAGCCCACTTATTTTACCCTTCAAACCTTATATTGCCGATACAACACAGAAATTTCATCGAGATTAAATATTTTGTTCATCAAGCACACGTTCACATCCGTGACAACTGGGCCCACTGTCATCTCATTAAATCTCTCCTGGGAGACCAGTAGCCTGTATCCGATGCACCGCAGCCCACTTACTTTACCCTTCACAACCTTATTTTGCCGATACAACACAGAAATTGCATCGAGATTAAATATTTTGTTCATCAAGCACACGTTCTCATCTGTGACAACTAGGGCCACCGTCATCTCTTTAAATCTCTCATGGGAGACCAGTATACTGTATCCGGCGCACCGCAGCCCACTTACTTAACCCTTCACAACCTTATTTTGCCGATACAACACAGAAATTGCATCGAGATTAAATATTTTGTTCATCAAGGACACGTTCACATCTGTGACAACTGGGCCCACCGTCATCTCATTAAATCTCTCCTGGGAGACCAGTAGCCTGTATCCGATGCACCGCAGCCCACTTACTTTACCCTTCACAACCTTATTTTGCCGATACAACACAGAAATTGCATCGAGATTAAATATTTTGTTCATCAAGCACACGTTCACATCAGTGACAACTGGGCCCACTGTCATCTCATTAAATCTCTCCTGGGAGACCAGTAGCCTGCATCCGATGCACCGCAGCCCACTTACTTTACCCTTCACAACCTTATTTTGCCGATACAACACAGAAATTGCATCGAGATTAAATATTTTGTTCATCAAGCACACGTTCTCATCTGTGACAACTAGGGCCACCGTCATCTCTTTAAATCTCTCATGGGAGACCAGTATACTGTATCCGGCGCACCGCAGCCCACTTACTTAACCCTTCACAACCTTATTTTGCCGATACAACACAGAAATTGCATCGAGATTAAATATTTTGTTCATCAAGGACACGTTCACATCCGTGACAACTGGGCCCACTGTCATCTCATTAAATCTCTCCTGGGAGACCAGTAGCCTGTATCCGACGCACCGCAGCCCACTTACTTTACCCTTCACAACCTTATTTTGCCGATACAACACAGAAATTGCATCGAGATTAAATATTTTGTTCATCAAGCACACGTTCTCATCTGTGACAACTAGGGCCACCGTAATCTCTTTAAATCTCTCATGGGAGACCAGTATACTGTATCCGGCGCACCGCAGCCCACTGACTTTACCCTTCACAACCTTATTTTGCCGATACAACATAGAAATTGCATCGAGATTAAATATTTTGTTCATCAAGGACACGTTCACATCCGTGACAACTGGGCCCACTGTCATCTCATTAAATCTCTCCTGGGAGACCAGTAGCCTGTATCCGACGCACCACAGCCCTCTTACTTTTCCCTTCACATCCTTATATTGCCGTCACCACACAGAAATTGCATCGAGATTGAATATTTTGTTCATCATGCAGTCGTTCACATCTGTGACAGCTGGGCCCACCGTCATCTCATTAAATCTCCCCTGTGAGCCCAGTAGCTTCTATCCGATTCTCCGCAGCCCACTTACTTCACCCTTAAAACCCTATATTGCCGATACAACACAGAAATTGCATCGAGATAAAATATTTTGTTCATCAAGCACTCGTTCTCATCTGTGACAACTAGGCCCACCGTCATCTCATTAAATCTCTCCTGGGAGACCAGTAGCTTCTATCCGACGCACCACAGCCCACTTACTTTACCCTTCAAACCTTATATTGCCGATACAACACAGAAATTTCATCGAGATTAAATATTTTGTTCATCAGGCACACGTTCCTATGTGTGACAACTGGGTCCACCTTCATACCATAAAATCTCTCCTGGGAGCCCAGTAGCATCTATCCGACGCACCGCAGCCCACTGACTTTACCCTTCACAACCTTATTTTGCCGATACAACACAGAAATTGCATCGAGATTAAATATTTTGTTCATCAAGCACACGTTCTCATCTGTGACAACTAGGGCCACCGTCATCTCTTTAAATCTCTCATGGGAGACCAGTATACTGTATCCGGCGCACCGCAGCCCACTTACTTTTCCCTTCACATCCTTATATTGCCGTCACCACACAGAAATTGCATCGAGATTGAATATTTTGTTCATCATGCAGTCGTTCACATCTGTGACAGCTGGGCCCACCGTCATCTCATTAAATCTCTCCTGGGAGACCAGTAGCTTCTATCCGACGCACCACAGCCCACTTATTTTACCCTTCAAACCTTATATTGCCGATACAACACAGAAATTTCATCGAGATTAAATATTTTGTTCATCAGGCACACGTTCCTATGTGTGACAACTGGGTCCACCTTCATACCATAAAATCTCTCCTGGGAGCCCAGTAGCATCTATCTGACGCACCGCAGCCCACTGACTTTACCCTTCACAACCTTATTTTGCCGATACAACACAGAAATTGCATCGTGATTAAATATTTTGTTCATCAAGCACACGTTCACATCTGTGACAACTGGGCCCACTGTCATCTCATTAAATCTCTCCTGGGAGACCAGTAGCCTGTATCCGATGCACCGCAGCCCACTTACTTTACCCTTCACAACCTTATTTTGCCGATACAACACAGAAATTGCATCGAGATTAAATATTTTGTTCATCAAGGACACGTTCACATCTGTGACAACTGGGCCCACCGTCATCTCATTAAATCTCTCCTGGGAGACCAGTAGCCTGTATCCGATGCACCGCAGCCCACTTACTTTACCCTTCACAACCTTATTTTGCCGATACAACACAGAAATTGCATCGAGATTAAATATTTTGTTCATCAAGCACACGTTCACATCCGTGACAACTGGGCCCACTGTCATCTCATTAAATCTCTCCTGGGAGACCAGTAGCCTGCATCCGATGCACCGCAGCCCACTTACTTCACCCTTCACAACCTTATTTTGCCGATACAACACAGAAATTGCATCGAGATTAAATATTTTGTTCATCAAGCACACGTTCTCATCTGTGACAACTAGGGCCACCGTCATCTCTTTAAATCTCTCATGGGAGACCAGTATACTGTATCCGGCGCACCGCAGCCCACTTACTTAACCCTTCACAACCTTATTTTGCCGATACAACACAGAAATTGCATCGAGATTAAATATTTTGTTCATCAAGGACACGTTCACATCCGTGACAACTGGGCCCACTGTCATCTCATTAAATCTCTCCTGGGAGACCAGTAGCCTGTATCCGACGCACCGCAGCCCACTTACTTTACCCTTCACAACCTTATTTTGCCGATACAACACAGAAATTGCATCGAGATTAAATATTTTGTTCATCAAGCACACGTTCTCATCTGTGACAACTAGGGCCACCGTAATCTCTTTAAATCTCTCATGGGAGACCAGTATACTGTATCCGGCGCACCGCAGCCCACTGACTTTACCCTTCACAACCTTATTTTGCCGATACAACATAGAAATTGCATCGAGATTAAATATTTTGTTCATCAAGGACACGTTCACATCCGTGACAACTGGGCCCACTGTCATCTCATTAAATCTCTCCTGGGAGACCAGTAGCCTGTATCCGACGCACCACAGCCCTCTTACTTTTCCCTTCACATCCTTATATTGCCGTCACCACACAGAAATTGCATCGAGATTGAATATTTTGTTCATCATGCAGTCGTTCACATCTGTGACAGCTGGGCCCACCGTCATCTCATTAAATCTCCCCTGTGATCCCAGTAGCTTCTATCCGATTCTCCGCAGCCCACTTACTTCACCCTTAAAACCCTATATTGCCGATACAACACAGAAATTGCATCGAGATAAAATATTTTGTTCATCAAGCACTCGTTCTCATCTGTGACAACTAGGCCCACCGTCATCTCATTAAATCTCTCCTGGGAGACCAGTAGCTTCTATCCGACGCACCACAGCCCACTTATTTTACCCTTCAAACCCTATATTGCCGATACAACACAGATATTTCATCGAGATTAAATATTTTGTTCATCAGGCACACGTTCCTATGTGTGACAACTGGGTCCACCTTCATACCATAAAATCTCTCCTGGGAGCCCAGTAGCATCTATCCGACGCACCGCAGCCCACTGACTTTACCCTTCACAACCTTATTTTGCCGATACAACACAGAAATTGCATCGAGATTAAATATTTTGTTCATCAAGCACACGTTCTCATCTGTGACAACTAGGGCCACCGTCATCTCTTTAAATCTCTCATGGGAGACCAGTATACTGTATCCGGCGCACCGCAGCCCACTTACTTTACCCTTCACAACCTTATTTTGCCGATACAACACAGAAATTGCATCGAGATTAAATATTTTGTTCATCAAGGACACGTTCACATCCGTGACAACTGGGCCCACTGTCATCTCATTAAATCTCTCCTGGGAGACCAGTAGCCTGTATCCGACGCACCGCAGCCCACTTACTTTACCCTTCACAACCTTATTTTGCCGATACAACACAGAAATTGCATCGAGATTAAATATTTTGTTCATCAAGCACACGTTCTCATCTGTGACAACTAGGGCCACCGTCATCTCTTTAAATCTCTCATGGGAGACCAGTATACTGTATCCGGCGCACCGCAGCCCACTGACTTTACCCTTCACAACCTTATTTTGCCGATACAACATAGAAATTGCATCGAGATTAAATATTTTGTTCATCAAGGACACGTTCACATCCGTGACAACTGGGCCCACTGTCATCTCATTAAATCTCTCCTGGGAGACCAGTAGCCTGTATCCGACGCACCACAGCCCTCTTACTTTTCCCTTCACATCCTTATATTGCCGTCACCACACAGAAATTGCATCGAGATTGAATATTTTGTTCATCATGCAGTCGTTCACATCTGTGACAGCTGGGCCCACCGTCATCTCATTAAATCTCTCCTGGGAGACCAGTAGCTTCTATCCGACGCACCACAGCCCACTTATTTTACCCTTCAAACCTTATATTGCCGATACAACACAGAAATTTCATCGAGATTAAATATTTTGTTCATAAGGCACACGTTCACATCTGTGACAACTGGGCCCACCGTCATCTCATTAAATCTCTCCTGGGAGACCAGTAGCCTGTATCCGATGCACCGCAGCCCACTTACTTTACCCTTCACAACCTTATTTTGCCGATACAACACAGAAATTGCATCGAGATTAAATATTTTGTTCATCAAGCACACGTTCACATCCGTGACAACTGGGCCCACTGTCATCTCATTAAATCTCTCCTGGGAGACCAGTAGCCTGCATCCGATGCACCGCAGCCCACTTACTTTACCCTTCACAACCTTATTTTGCCGATACAACACAGACATTGCATCGAGATTAAATATTTTGTTCTTCAAGCACACGTTCTCATCTGTGACAACTAGGGCCACCGTCATCTCTTTAAATCTCTCATGGGAGACTAGTATACTGTATCCGGCGCACCGCAGCCCACTTACTTTACCCTTCACAACCTTATTTTGCCGATACAACACAGAAATTGCATCGAGATTAAATATTTTGTTCATCAAGGACACGTTCACATCCGTGACAACTGGGCCCACTGTCATCTCATTAAATCTCTCCTGGGAGACCAGTAGCCTGTATCCGACGCACCGCAGCCCACTTACTTTACCCTTCACAACCTTATTTTGCCGATACAACACAGAAATTGCATCGAGATTAAATATTTTGTTCATCAAGCACACGTTCTCATCTGTGACAACTAGGGCCACCGTAATCTCTTTAAATCTCTCATGGGAGACCAGTATACTGTATCCGGCGCACCGCAGCCCACTGACTTTACCCTTCACAACCTTATTTTGCCGATACAACATAGAAATTGCATCGAGATTAAATATTTTGTTCATCAAGGACACGTTCACATCCGTGACAACTGGGCCCACTGTCATCTCATTAAATCTCTCCTGGGAGACCAGTAGCCTGTATCCGACGCACCACAGCCCTCTTACTTTTCCCTTCACATCCTTATATTGCCGTCACCACACAGAAATTGCATCGAGATTGAATATTTTGTTCATCATGCAGTCGTTCACATCTGTGACAGCTGGGCCCACCGTCATCTCATTAAATCTCCCCTGTGATCCCAGTAGCTTCTATCCGATTCTCCGCAGCCCACTTACTTCACCCTTAAAACCCTATATTGCCGATACAACACAGAAATTGCATCGAGATAAAATATTTTGTTCATCAAGCACTCGTTCTCATCTGTGACAACTAGGCCCACCGTCATCTCATTAAATCTCTCCTGGGAGACCAGTAGCTTCTATCCGACGCACCACAGCCCACTTATTTTACCCTTCAAACCCTATATTGCCGATACAACACAGATATTTCATCGAAATTAAATATTTTGTTCATCAGGCACACGTTCCTATGTGTGACAACTGGGTCCACCTTCATACCATAAAATCTCTCCTGGGAGCCCAGTAGCATCTATCTGACGCACCGCAGCCCACTGACTTTACCCTTCACAACCTTATTTTGCCGATACAACACAGAAATTGCATCGTGATTAAATATTTTGTTCATCAAGCACACGTTCACATCTGTGACAACTGGGACCACTGTCATCTCATTAAATCTCTCCTGGGAGACCAGTAGCTTCTATCCGACGCACCGCAGCCCACTGACTTTACCCTTCACAACCTTATTTTGCCGATACAACACAGAAATTGCATCGTGATTAAATATTTTGTTCATCAAGCACACGTTCACATCTGTGACAACTGGGACCACTGTCATCTCATTAAATCTCTCCTGGGAGCCCAGTAGCATCTATCTGACGCACCGCAGCCCACTGACTTTACCCTTCACAACCTTATTTTGCCGATACAACACAGAAATTGCATCGTGATTAAATATTTTGTTCATCAAGCACACGTTCACATCTGTGACAACTGGGACCACTGTCATCTCATTAAATCTCTCCTGGGAGACCAGTAGCTTCTATCCGACGCACCGCAGCCCACTGACTTTACCCTTCACAACCTTATTTTGCCGATACAACACAGAAATTGCATAGTGATTAAATATTTTGTTCATCAAGCACACGTTCACATCTGTGACAACTGGGACCACTGTCATCTCATTAAATCTCTCCTGGGAGACCAGTAGCCTGTATCCGATGCACCGCAGCCCACTTGCTTTACCCTTCACAACATTATTTTGCCGATACAACACAGAAATTGCATCGAGATTAAATATTTTGTTCATCAAGCACACGTTCACATCTGTGACAACTGGGCCCACCGTCATCTCATTAAATCTCTCCTGGGAGACCAGTAGCCTGTATCCGATGCACCGCAGCCCACTTACTTTACCCTTCACAACCTTATTTTGCCGATACAACACAGAAATTGCATCGAGATTAAATATTTTGTTCATCAAGCACACGTTCACATCCGTGACAACTGGGCCCACTGTCATCTCATTAAATCTCTCCTGGGAGACCAGTAGCCTGTATCCGATGCACCGCAGCCCACTTATTTTACCCTTCAAACCTTATATTGCCGATACAACACAGAAATTTCATCGAGATTAAATATTTTGTTCATCAAGCACACGTTCCTATGTGTGACAACTGGGTCCACCTTCATACCATAAAATCTCTCCTGGGAGCCCAGTAGCATCTATCTGACGCACCGCAGCCCACTGACTTTACCCTTCACAACCTTATTTTGCCGATACAACACAGAAATTGCATCGTGATTAAATATTTTGTTCATCAAGCACACGTTCACATCTGTGACAACTGGGCCCACTGTCATCTCATTAAATCTCTCCTGGGAGACCAGTAGCCTGTATCCGATGCACCGCAGCCCACTTACTTTACCCTTCACAACCTTTTTTTGCCGATACAACACAGAAATTGCATCGAGATTAAATATTTTGTTCATCAAGCACACGTTCACATCTGTGACAACTGGGCCCACCGTCATCTCATTAAATCTCTCCTGGGAGACCAGTAGCCTGTATCCGATGCACCGCAGCCCACTTACTTTACCCTTCACAACCTTATTTTGCCGATACAACACAGAAATTGCATCGAGATTAAATATTTTGTTCATCAAGCACACGTTCACATCCGTGACAACTGGGCCCACTGTCATCTCATTAAATCTCTCCTGGGAGACCAGTAGCCTGTATCCGACGCACCACAGCCCTCTTACTTTTCCCTTCACATCCTTATATTGCCGTCACCACACAGAAATTGCATCGAGATTGAATATTTTGTTCATCATGCAGTCGTTCACATCTGTGACAGCTGGGCCCACCGTCATCTCATTAAATCTCCCCTGTGAGCCCAGTAGCTTCTATCCGATTCTCCGCAGCCCACTTACTTTACCCTTAAGACCCTATATTGCCGATACAACACAGAAATTGCATCGAGATAAAATATTTTGTTCATCAAGCACTCGTTCTCATCTGTGACAACTAGGCCCACCGTCATCTCATTATATCTCTCCTGGGAGACCAGTAGCTTCTATCCGACGCACCACAGCCCACTTATTTTACCCTTCAAACCTTATATTGCCGATACAACACAGAAATTTCATCGAGATTAAATATTTTGTTCATCAGGCACACGTTCCTATGTGTGACAACTGGGTCCACCTTCATACCATAAAATCTCTCCTGGGAGCCCAGTAGCATCTATCTGACGCACCGCAGCCCACTGACTTTACCCTTCACAACCTTATTTTGCCGATACAACACAGAAATTGCATCGTGATTAAATATTTTGTTCATCAAGCACACGTTCACATCTGTGACAACTGGGCCCACTGTCATCTCATTAAATCTCTCCTGGGAGACCAGTAGCCTGTATCCGATGCACCGCAGCCCACTTACTTTACCCTTCACAACCTTTTTTTGCCGATACAACACAGAAATTGCATCGAGATTAAATATTTTGTTCATCAAGCACACGTTCACATCTGTGACAACTGGGCCCACCGTCATCTCATTAAATCTCTCCTGGGAGACCAGTAGCCTGTATCCGATGCACCGCAGCCCACTTACTTTACCCTTCACAACCTTATTTTGCCGATACAACACAGAAATTGCATCGAGATTAAATATTTTGTTCATCAAGCACACGTTCACATCCGTGACAACTGGGCCCACTGTCATCTCATTAAATCTCTCCTGGGAGACCAGTAGCCTGTATCCGATGCACCGCAGCCCACTTACTTTACCCTTCACAACCTTATTTTGCCGATACAACATAGAAATTGCATCGAGATTAAATATTTTGTTCATCAAGGACACGTTCACATCCGTGACAACTGGGCCCACTGTCATCTCATTAAATCTCTCCTGGGAGACCAGTAGCCTGTATCCGACGCACCGCAGCCCACTGACTTTTCCCTTCACATCCTTATATTGCCGTCACCACACAGAAATTGCATCGAGATTGAATATTTTGTTCATCATGCAGTCGTTCACATCTGTGACAGCTGGGCCCACCGTCATCTCATTAAATCTCTCCTGGGAGACCAGTAGCTTCTATCCGACGCACCACAGCCCACTTATTTTACCCTTCAAACCTTATATTGCCGATACAACACGGAAATTTCATCGAGATTAAATATTTTGTTCATCAGGCACACGTTCCTATGTGTGACAACTGGGTCCACCTTCATACCATAAAATCTCTCCTGGGAGCCCAGTAGCATCTATCTGACGCACCGCAGCCCACTGACTTTACCCTTCACAACCTTATTTTGCCGATACAACACAGAAATTGCATCGTGATTAAATATTTTGTTCATCAAGCACACGTTCACATCTGTGACAACTGGGCCCACTGTCATCTCATTAAATCTCTCCTGGGAGACCAGTAGCCTGTATCCGACGCACCGCAGCCCACTTACTTTACCCTTCACAACCTTATTTTGCCGATACAACACAGAAATTGCATCGAGATTAAATATTTTGTTCATCAAGCACACGTTCTCATCTGTGACAACTAGGGCCACCGTAATCTCTTTAAATCTCTCATGGGAGACCAGTATACTGTATCCGGCGCACCGCAGCCCACTGACTTTACCCTTCACAACCTTATTTTGCCGATACAACATAGAAATTGCATCGAGATTAAATATTTTGTTCATCAAGGACACGTTCACATCCGTGACAACTGGGCCCACTGTCATCTCATTAAATCTCTCCTGGGAGACCAGTAGCCTGTATCCGACGCACCACAGCCCTCTTACTTTTCCCTTCACATCCTTATATTGCCGTCACCACACAGAAATTGCATCGAGATTGAATATTTTGTTCATCATGCAGTCGTTCACATCTGTGACAGCTGGGCCCACCGTCATCTCATTAAATCTCTCCTGGGAGACCAGTAGCTTCTATCCGACGCACCACAGCCCACTTATTTTACCCTTCAAACCTTATATTGCCGATACAACACAGAAATTTCATCGAGATTAAATATTTTGTTCATCAAGCACACGTTCACATCTGTGACAACTGGGCCCACCGTCATCTCATTAAATCTCTCCTGGGAGACCAGTAGCCTGTATCCGATGCACCGCAGCCCACTTACTTCACCCTTTACAACCTTATTTTGCCGATACAACACAGAAATTGCATCGAGATTAAATATTTTGTTCATCAAGCACACGTTCACATCCGTGACAACTGGGCCCACTGTCATCTCATTAAATCTCTCCTGGGAGACCAGTAGCCTGCATCCGATGCACCGCAGCCCACTTACTTTACCCTTCACAACCTTATTTTGCCGATACAACACAGACATTGCATCGAGATTAAATATTTTGTTCATCAAGCACACGTTCTCATCTGTGACAACTAGGGCCACCGTCATCTCTTTAAATCTCTCATGGGAGACCAGTATACTGTATCCGGCGCACCGCAGCCCACTTACTTTACCCTTCACAACCTTATTTTGCCGATACAACACAGAAATTGCATCGAGATAAAATATTTTGTTCATCAAGCACTCGTTCTCATCTGTGACAACTAGGCCCACCGTCATCTCATTAAATCTCTCCTGGGAGACCAGTAGCTTCTATCCGACGCACCACAGCCCACTTATTTTACCCTTCAAACCCTATATTGCCGATACAACACAGATATTTCATCGAGATTAAATATTTTGTTCATCAGGCACACGTTCCTATGTGTGACAACTGGGTCCACCTTCATACCATAAAATCTCTCCTGGGAGCCCAGTAGCATCTATCCGACGCACCGCAGCCCACTGACTTTACCTTTCACAACCTTATTTTGCCGATACAACACAGAAATTGCATCGTGATTAAATATTTTGTTCATCAAGAACACGTTCACATCTGTGACAACTGGGACCACTGTCATCTCATTAAATCTCTCCTGGGAGACCAGTAGCCTGTATCCGATGCACCGCAGCCCACTTGCTTTACCCTTCACAACATTATTTTGCCGATACAACACAGAAATTGCATCGAGATTAAATATTTTGTTCATCAAGCACACGTTCACATCTGTGACAACTGGGCCCACCGTCATCTCATTAAATCTCTCCTGGGAGACCAGTAGCCTGTATCCGATGCACCGCAGCCCACTTACTTTACCCTTCACAACCTTATTTTGCCGATACAACACAGAAATTGCATCGAGATTAAATATTTTGTTCATCAAGGACACGTTCACATCCGTGACAACTGGGCCCAGTGTCATCTCATTAAATCGCTCCTGGGAGACCAGTAGCCTGTATCCGACGCGCCGCAGCCCACTTACTTTACCCTTCACAACCTTATTTTGCCGATACAACACAGAAATTGCATCGAGATTAAATATTTTGTTCATCAAGCACACGTTCTCATCTGTGACAACTAGGGCCACCGTAATCTCTTTAAATCTCTCATGGGAGACCAGTATACTGTATCCGGCGCACCGCAGCCCACTGACTTTACCCTTCACAACCTTATTTTGCCGATACAACACAGAAATTGCATCGAGATTAAATATTTTGTTCATCAAGGACACGTTCACATCCGTGACAACTGGGCCCACTGTCATCTCATTAAATCTCTCCTGGGAGACCAGTAGCCTGTATCCGACGCACCACAGCCCTCTTACTTTTCCCTTCACATCCTTATATTGCCGTCACCACACAGATATTGCATCGAGATTGAATATTTTGTTCATCATGCAGTCGTTCACATCTGTGACAGCTGGGCCCACCGTCATCTCATTAAATCTCCCCTGTGAGCCCAGTAGCTTCTATCCGATTCTCCGCAGCCCACTTACTTTACCCATAAAACCCTATATTGCCGATACAACACAGAAATTGCATCGAGATAAAATATTTTGTTCATCAAGCACTCGTTCTCATCTGTGACAACTAGGCCCACCGTCATCTCATTAAATCTCTCCTGGGAGACCAGTAGCTTCTATCCGACGCACCACAGCCCACTTATTTTACCCTTCAAACCTTATATTGCCGATACAACACAGAAATTTCATCGAGATTAAATATTTTGTTCATCAGGCACACGTTCCTATGTGTGACAACTGGGTCCACCTTCATACCATAAAATCTCTCCTGGGAGCCCAGTAGCATCTATCTGACGCACCGCAGCCCACTGACTTTACCCTTCACAACCTTATTTTGCCGATACAACACAGAAATTGCATCGTGATTAAATATTTTGTTCATCAAGCACACGTTCACATCTGTGACAACTGGGCCCACTGTCATCTCATTAAATCTCTCCTGGGAGACCAGTAGCCTGTATCCGATGCACCGCAGCCCACTTACTTTACCCTTCACAACCTATTTTTGCCGATACAACACAGAAATTGCATCGAGATTAAATATTTTGTTCATCAAGCACACGTTCACATCTGTGACAACTGGGCCCACCGTCATCTCATTAAATCTCTCCTGGGAGACCAGTAGCCTGTATCCGATGCACCGCAGCCCACTTACTTTACCCTTCACAACCTTATTTTGCCGATACAACACAGAAATTGCATCGAGATTAAATATTTTGTTCATCAAGCACACGTTCACATCCGTGACAACTGGGCCCACTGTCATCTCATTAAATCTCTCCTGGGAGACCAGTAGCCTGTATCCGACGCACCACAGCCCTCTTACTTTTCCCTTCACATCCTTATATTGCCGTCACCACACAGAAATTGCATCGAGATTGAATATTTTGTTCATCATGCAGTCGTTCACATCTGTGACAGCTGGGCCCACCGTCATCTCATTAAATCTCCCCTGTGAGCCCAGTAGCTTCTATCCGATTCTCCGCAGCCCACTTACTTTACCCTTAAAACCCTATATTGCCGATACAACACAGAAATTGCATCGAGATAAAATATTTTGTTCATCAAGCACTCGTTCTCATCTGTGACAACTAGGCCCACCGTCATCTCATTAAATCTCTCCTGGGAGACCAGTAGCTTCTATCCGACGCACCACAGCCCACTTATTTTACCCTTCAAACCTTATATTGCCGATACAACACAGAAATTTCATCGAGATTAAATATTTTGTTCATCAGGCACACGTTCCTATGTGTGACAACTGGGTCCACCTTCATACCATAAAATCTCTCCTGGGAGCCCAGTAGCATCTATCTGACGCACCGCAGCCCACTGACTTTACCCTTCACAACCTTATTTTGCCGATACAACACAGAAATTGCATCGTGATTAAATATTTTGTTCATCAAGCACACGTTCACATCTGTGACAACTGGGCCCACTGTCATCTCATTAAATCTCTCCTGGGAGACCAGTAGCCTGTATCCGATGCACCGCAGCCCACTTACTTTACCCTTCACAACCTTTTTTTGCCGATACAACACAGAAATTGCATCGAGATTAAATATTTTGTTCATCAAGCACACGTTCACATCTGTGACAACTGGGCCCACCGTCATCTCATTAAATCTCTCCTGGGAGACCAGTAGCCTGTATCCGATGCACCGCAGCCCACTTACTTTACCCTTCACAACCTTATTTTGCCGATACAACACAGAAATTGCATCGAGATTAAATATTTTGTTCATCAAGCACACGTTCACATCCGTGACAACTGGGCCCACTGTCATCTCATTAAATCTCTCCTGGGAGACCAGTAGCCTGTATCCGATGCACCGCAGCCCACTTACTTTACCCTTCACAACCTTATTTTGCCATTAGAACACAGAAATTGCATCGAGATTAAATATTTTGTTCATCAAGCACACGTTCTCATCTGTGACAACTAGGGCCACCGTCATCTCTTTAAATCTCTCATGGGAGACCAGTATACTGTATCCGGCGCACCGCAGCCCACTGACTTTACCCTTCACAACCTTATTTTGCCGATACAACACAGAAATTGCATCGAGATTAAATATTTTGTTCATCAAGGACACGTTCACATCCGTGACAACTGGGCCCACTGTCATCTCATTAAATCTCTCCTGGGAGACCAGTAGCCTGTATCCGACGCACCACAGCCCTCTTACTTTTCCCTTCACATCCTTATATTGCCGTCACCACACAGAAATTGCATCGAGATTGAATATTTTGTTCATCATGCAGTCGTTCACATCTGTGACAGCTGGGCCCACCGTCATCTCATTAAATCTCCCCTGTGAGCCCAGTAGCTTCTATCCGATTCTCCGCAGCCCACTTGCTTTACCCTAAAAACCCTATATTGCCGATACAACACAGAAATTGCATCGAGATAAAATATTTTGTTCATCAAGCACCCGTTCTCATCTGTGACAACTAGGCCCACCGTCATCTCATTAAATCTCTCCTGGGAGACCAGTAGCTTCTATCCGACGCACCACAGCCCACTTACTTTACCCTTCAAACCTTATATTGCCGATAGAACACAGAAATTTCATCGAGATTAAATATTTTGTTCATCAGGCACACGTTCCTATGTGTGACAACTGGGTCCACCTTCATACCATAAAATCTCTCCTGGGAGCCCAGTAGCATCTATCTGACGCACCGCAGCCCACTGACTTTACCCTTCACAACCTTATTTTGCCGATACAACACAGAAATTGCATCGTGATTAAATATTTTGTTCATCAAGCACACGTTCACATCTGTGACAACTGGGCCCACTGTCATCTCATTAAATCTCTCCTGGGAGACCAGTAGCCTGTATCCGATGCACCGCAGCCCACTTACTTTACCCTTCACAACCTTTTTTTGCCGATACAACACAGAAATTGCATCGAGATTAAATATTTTGTTCATCAAGCACACGTTCACATCTGTGACAACTGGGCCCACCGTCATCTCATTAAATCTCTCCTGGGAGACCAGTAGCCTGTATCCGATGCACCGCAGCCCACTTACTTTACCCTTCACAACCTTATTTTGCCGATACAACACAGAAATTGCATCGAGATTAAATATTTTGTTCATCAAGCACACGTTCACATCCGTGACAACTGGGCCCACTGTCATCTCATTAAATCTCTCCTGGGAGACCAGTAGCCTGTATCCGATGCACCGCAGCCCACTTACTTTACCCTTCACAACCTTATTTTGCCGATACAACACAGAAATTGCATCGAGATTAAATATTTTGTTCATCAAGCACACGTTCTCATCTGTGACAACTAGGGCCACCGTCATCTCTTTAAATCTCTCATGGGAGACCAGTATACTGTATCCGGCGCACCGTAGCCCACTTACTTTACCCTTCACAACCTTATTTTGCCGATACAACACAGAAATTGCATCGAGATTAAATATTTTGTTCATCAAGGACACGTTCACATCCGTGACAACTGGGCCCACTGTCATCTCATTAAATCTCTCCTGGGAGACCAGTAGCCTGTATCCGACGCACCGCAGCCCACTTACTTTACCCTTCACAACCTTATTTTGCCGATACAACACAGAAATTGCATCGAGATTAAATATTTTGTTCATCAAGCACACGTTCTCATCTGTGACAACTAGGGCCACCGTAATCTCTTTAAATCTCTCATGGGAGACCAGTATACTGTATCCGGCGCACCGCAGCCCACTGACTTTACCCTTCACAACCTTATTTTGCCGATACAACATAGAAATTGCATCGAGATTAAATATTTTGTTCATCAAGGACACGTTCACATCCGTGACAACTGGGCCCACTGTCATCTCATTAAATCTCTCCTGGGAGACCAGTAGCCTGTATCCGACGCACCACAGCCCTCTTACTTTTCCCTTCACATCCTTATATTGCCGTCACCACACAGAAATTGCATCGAGATTGAATATTTTGTTCATCATGCAGTCGTTCACATCTGTGACAGCTGGGCCCACCGTCATCTCATTAAATCTCCCCTGTGATCCCAATAGCTTCTATCCGATTCTCCGCAGCCCACTTACTTCACCCTTAAAACCCTATATTGCCGATACAACACAGAAATTGCATCGAGATAAAATATTTTGTTCATCAAGCACTCGTTCTCATCTGTGACAACTAGGCCCACCGTCATCTCATTAAATCTCTCCTGGGAGACCAGTAGCTTCTATCCGACGCACCACAGCTTACTTATTTTACCCTTCAAACCCTATATTGCCGATACAACACAGATATTTCATCGAGATTAAATATTTTGTTCATCAGGCACACGTTCCTATGTGTGACAACTGGGTCCACCTTCATACCATAAAATCTCTCCTGGGAGCCCAGTAGCATCTATCTGACGCACCGCAGCCCACTGACTTTACCCTTCACAACCTTATTTTGCAGATACAACACAGAAATTGCATCGTGATTAAATATTTTGTTCATCAAGCACACGTTCACATCTGTGACAACTGGGACCACTGTCATCTCATTAAATCTCTCCTGGGAGACCAGTAGCCTGTATCCGATGCACCGCAGCCCACTTACTTTACCCTTCACAACCTTATTTTGCCGATACAACACAGAAATTGCATCGAGATTAAATATTTTGTTCATCAAGCACACGTTCACATCTGTGACAACTGGGCCCACCGTCATCTCATTAAATCTCTCCTGGGAGACCAGTAGCCTGTATCCGATGCACCGCAGCCCACTTACTTTACCCTTCACAACCTTATTTTGCCGATACAACACAGAAATTGCATAGAGATTAAATATTTTGTTCATCAAGCACACGTTCACATCCGTGACAACTGGGCCCACTGTCATCTCATTAAATCTCTCCTGGGAGACCAGTAGCCTGTATCCGAAGCACCGCAGCCCACTTACTTTACCCTTCACAACCTTATTTTGCCGATACAACACAGAAATTGCATCGAGATTAAATATTTTGTTCATCAAGCACACGTTCTCATCTGTGACAACTAGGGCCACCGTCATCTCTTTAAATCTCTCATGGGAGACCAGTATACTATATCCGGCGCACCGCAGCCCACTGACTTTACCCTTCACAACCTTATTTTGCCGATACAACACAGAAATTGCATCGAGATTAAATATTTTGTTCATCAAGGACACGTTCACATCCGTGACAACTGGGCCCACTGTCATCTCATTAAATCTCTCCTGGGAGACCAGTAGCCTGTATCCGACGCACCACAGTCCTCTTACTTTTCCCTTCACATCCTTATATTGCCGTCACCACACAGAAATTGCATCGAGATTGAATATTTTGTTCATCATGCAGTCGTTCACATCTGTGACAGCTGGGCCCACCGTCATCTCATTAAATCTCCCCTGTGAGCCCAGTAGCTTCTATCCGATTCTCCGCAGCCCACTTACTTTACCCTTAAAACCCTATATTGCCGATACAACACAGAAATTGCATCGAGATAAAATATTTTGTTCATCAAGCACTCGTTCTCATCTGTGACAACTAGGCCCACCGTCATCTCATTAAATCTCTCCTGGGAGACCAGTAGCTTCTATCCGACGCACCACAGCCCACTTACTTTACCCTTCAAAACTTATATTGCCGATACAACACAGAAATTTCATCGAGATTAAATATTTTGTTCATCAGGCACACGTTCCTATGTGTGACAACTGGGTCCACCTTCATACCATAAAATCTCTCCTGGGAGCCCAGTAGCATCTATCTGACGCACCGCAGCCCACTGACTTTACCCTTCACAACCTTATTTTGCCGATACAACACAGAAATTGCATCGTGATTAAATATTTTGTTCATCAAGCACACGTTCACATCTGTGACAACTGGGCCCACTGTCATCTCATTAAATCTCTCCTGGGAGACCAGTAGCCTGTATCCGATGCACCGCAGCCCACTTACTTTACCCTTCACAACCTTTTTTTGCCGATACAACACAGAAATTGCATCGAGATTAAATATTTTGTTCATCAAGCACACGTTCACATCTGTGACAACTGGGCCCACCGTCATCTCATTAAATCTCTCCTGGGAGACCAGTAGCCTGTATCCGATGCACCGCAGCCCACTTACTTTACCCTTCACAACCTTATTTTGCCGATACAACACAGAAATTGCATCGAGATTAAATATTTTGTTCATCAAGCACACGTTCACATCCGTGACAACTGGGCCCACTGTCATCTCATTAAATCTCTCCTGGGAGACCAGTAGCCTGTATCCGATGCACCGCAGCCCACTTACTTTACCCTTCACAACCTTATTTTGCCGATACAACACAGAAATTGCATCGAGATTAAATATTTTGTTCATCAAGCACACGTTCTCATCTGTGACAACTAGGGCCACCGTCATCTCTTTAAATCTCTCATGGGAGACCAGTATACTGTATCCGGCGCACCGCAGCCCACTTACTTTACCCTTCACAACCTTATTTTGCCGATGCAACACAGAAATTGCATCGAGATTAAATATTTTGTTCATCAAGGACACGTTCACATCCGTGACAACTGGGCCCACTGTCATCTCATTAAATCTCTCCTGGGAGACCAGTAGCCTGTATCCGACGCACCGCAGCCCACTTACTTTACCCTTCACAACCTTATTTTGCCGATACAACACAGAAATTGCATCGAGATTAAATATTTTGTTCATCAAGCACACGTTCTCATCTGTGACAACTAGGGCCAACGTAATCTCTTTAAATCTCTCATGGAAGACCAGTATACTGTATCCGGCGCACCGCAGCCCACTGACTTTACCCTTCACAACCTTATTTTGCCGATACAACATAGACATTGCATCGAGATTAAATATTTTGTTCATCAAGGACACGTTCACATCCGTGACAACTGGGCCCACTGTCATCTCATTAAATCTCTCCTGGGAGACCAGTAGCCTGTATCCGACGCACCACAGCCCTCTTACTTTTCCCTTCACATCCTTATATAGCCGTCACCACACAGAAATTGCATCGAGATTGAATATTTTGTTCATCATGCAGTCGTTCACATCTGTGACAGCTGGGCCCACCGTCATCTCATTAAATCTCCCCTGTGATCCCAGTAGCTTCTATCCGATTCTCCGCAGCCCACTTACTTCACCCTTAAAACCCTATATTGCCGATACAACACAGAAATTGCATCGAGATAAAATATTTTGTTCATCAAGCACTCGTTCTCATCTGTGACAACTAGGCCCACCGTCATCTCATTAAATCTCTCCTGGGAGACCAGTAGCTTCTATCCGACGCACCACAGCTTACTTATTTTACCCTTCAAACCCTATATTGCCGATACAACACAGATATTTCATCGAGATTAAATATTTTGTTCATCAGGCACACGTTCCTATGTGTGACAACTGGGTCCACCTTCATACCATAAAATCTCTCCTGGGAGCCCAGTAGCATCTATCTGACGCACCGCAGCCCACTGACTTTACCCTTCACAACCTTATATTGCCGATACAACACAGAAATTGCATCGTGATTAAATATTTTGTTCATCAAGCACTCGTTCTCATCTGTGACAACTAGGCCCACCGTCATCTCATTAAATCTCTTCTGGGAGACCAGTAGCTTCTATCCGACGCACCACGGTCCACATACTTTACCCTTCAAACCTTATAGTGCCGATACAACACAGAAATTTCATCGAGATTAAATATTTTGTTCATCAGGCACACGTTCCTATGTGTGACAACTGGGTCCACCTTCATACCATAAAATCTCTCCTGGGAGCCCAGTAGCATCTATCTGACGCACCGCAGCCCACTGACTTTACCCTTCACAACCTTATTTTGCCGATACAACACAGAAATTGCATCGTGATTAAATATTTTGTTCATCAAGCACACGTTCACATCTGTGACAACTGGGACCACTGTCATCTCATTACATCTCTCCTGGGAGACCAGTAGCCTGTATCCGATGCACCGCAGCCGACTTACTTTACCCTTCACAACCTTATTTTGCCGATACAACACAGAAATTGCATCGAGATTAAATATTATGTTCATCAAGCACACGTTCACATCTGTGACAACTGGGCCCACCGTCATCTCATTAAATCTCTCCTGGGAGACCAGTAGCCTGTATCCGAAGCACCGCAGCCCACTTACTTTACCCTTCACAACCTTATTTTGCCGATACAACACAGAAATTGCATCGAGATTAAGTATTTTGTTCATCAAGGACACGTTCACATCCGTGACAACTGGGCCCACTGTCATCTCATTAAATCTCTCCTGGGAGACCAGTAGCCTGTATCCGACGCACCACAGCCCTCTTACTTTTCCCTTCACATCCTTATATTGCTGTCACCACACAGAAATTGCATCGAGATTGAATATTTTGTTCATCATGCAGTCGTTCACATTTGTGACAGCTGGGCCCACCGTCATCTCATTAAATCTCCCCTGTGAGCCCAGTAGCTTCTATCCGATTCTCCGCAGCCCACTTACTTTACCCTTAAAACCCTATATTGCCGATACAACACAGAAATTGCATCGAGATAAAATATTTTGTTCATCAAGCACTCGTTCTCATCTGTGACAACTAGGCCCACCGTCAACTCATTAAATCTCTTCTGGGAGACCAGTAGCTTCTATCCGACGCACCACAGCCCACTTACTTTACCCTTCAAACCTTATATTGCCGATACAACACAGAAATTTCATCGAGATTAAATATTTTGTTCATCAGGCACACGTTCCTATGTGTGACAACTGGGTCCACCTTCATACCATAAAATCTCTCCTGGGAGCCCAGTAGCATCTATCTGACGCACCGCAGCCCACTGACTTTACCCTTCACAACCTTATTTTGCCGATACAACACAGAAATTGCATCGTGATTAAATATTTTGTTCATCAAGCACACGTTCACATCTGTGACAACTGGGCCCACTGTCATCTCATTAAATCTCTCCTGGGAGACCAGTAGCCTGTATCCGATGCACCGCAGCCCACTTACTTTACCCTTCACAACCTTTTTTTGCCGATACAACACAGAAATTGCATCGAGATAAAATATTTTGTTCATCAAGCACTCGTTCTCTTCTGTGACAACTAGGCCCACCGTCATCTCATTAAATCTCTCCTGGGAGACCAGTAGCTTCTATCCGACGCACCACAGCTTACTTATTTTACCCTTCAAACCCTATATTGCCGATACAACACAGATATTTCATCGAGATTAAATATTTTGTTCATCAGGCACACGTTCCTATGTGTGACAACTGGGTCCACCTTCATACCATAAAATCTCTCCTGGGAGCCCAGTAGCATCTATCTGACGCACCGCAGCCCACTGACTTTACCCTTCACAACCTTATATTGCCGATACAACACAGAAATTGCATTGTGATTAAATATTTTGTTCATCAAGCACTCGTTCTCATCTGTGACAACTAGGCCCACCGTCATCTCATTAAATCTCTTCTGGGAGACCAGTAGCTTCTATCCGACGCACCACGGCCCACATACTTTACCCTTCAAACCTTATAGTGCCGATACAACACAGAAATTTCATCGAGATTAAATATTTTGTTCATCAGGCACACGTTCCTATGTGTGACAACTGGGTCCACCTTCATACCATAAAATCTCTCCTGGGAGCCCAGTAGCATCTATCTGACGCACCGCAGCCCACTGACTTTACCCTTCACAACCTTATTTTGCCGATACAACACAGAAATTGCATCGTGATTAAATATTTTGTTCATCAAGCACACGTTCACATCTGTGACAACTGGGACCACTGTCATCTCATTACATCTCTCCTGGGAGACCAGTAGCCTGTATCCGATGCACCGCAGCCGACTTACTTTACCCTTCACAACCTTATTTTGCCGATACAACACAGAAATTGCATCGAGATTAAATATTTTGTTCATCAAGCACACGTTCACATCTGTGACAACTGGGCCCACCGTCATCTCATTAAATCTCTCCTGGGAGACCAGTAGCCTGTATCCGAAGCACCGCAGCCCACTTACTTTACCCTTCACAACCTTATTTTGCCGATACAACACAGAAATTGCATCGAGATTAAGTATTTTGTTCATCAAGGACACGTTCACATCCGTGACAACTGGGCCCACTGTCATCTCATTAAATCTCTCCTGGGAGACCAGTAGCCTGTATCCGACGCACCACAGCCCTCTTACTTTTCCCTTCACATCCTTATATTGCTGTCACCACACAGAAATTGCATCGAGATTGAATATTTTGTTCATCATGCAGTCGTTCACATTTGTGACAGCTGGGCCCACCGTCATCTCATTAAATCTCCCCTGTGAGCCCAGTAGCTTCTATCCGATTCTCCGCAGCCCACTTACTTTACCCTTAAAACCCTATGTTGCCGATACAACACAGAAATTGCATCGAGATAAAATATTTTGTTCATCAAGCACTCGTTCTCATCTGTGACAACTAGGCCCACCGTCAACTCATTAAATCTCTTCTGGGAGACCAGTAGCTTCTATCCGACGCACCACAGCCCACTTACTTTACCCTTCAAACCTTATATTGCCGATACAACACAGAAATTTCATCGAGATTAAATATTTTGTTCATCAGGCACACGTTCCTATGTGTGACAACTGGGTCCACCTTCATACCATAAAATCTCTCCTGGGAGCCCAGTAGCATCTATCTGACGCACCGCAGCCCACTGACTTTACCCTTCACAAACCTTATTTTGCCGATACAACACAGAAATTGCATCGTGATTAAATATTTTGTTCATCAAGCACACGTTCACATCTGTGACAACTGGGCCCACTGTCATCTCATTAAATCTCTCCTGGGAGACCAGTAGCCTGTATCCGATGCACCGCAGCCCACTTACTTTACCCTTCACAACCTTTTTTTGCCGATACAACACAGAAATTGCATCGAGATTAAATATTTTGTTCATCAAGCACACGTTCTCATCTGTGACAACTAGGGCCACCGTCATCTCTTTAAATCTCTCATGGGAGACCAGTATACTATATCCGGCGCACCGCAGCCCACTGACTTTACCCTTCACAACCTTATTTTGCCGATACAACACAGAAATTGCATCGAGATTAAATATTTTGTTCATCAAGGACACGATCACATCCGTGACAACTGGGCCCACTGTCATCTCATTAAATCTCTCCTGGGAGACCAGTAGCCTGTATCCGACGCACCACAGTCCTCTTACTTTTCCCTTCACATCCTTATATTGCCGTCACCACACAGAAATTGCATCGAGATTGAATATTTTGTTCATCATGCAGTCGTTCACATCTGTGACAGCTGGGCCCACCGTCATCTCATTAAATCTCCCCTGTGAGCCCAGTAGCTTCTATCCGATTCTCCGCAGCCCACTTACTTTACCCTTAAAACCCTATATTGCCGATACAACACAGAAATTGCATCGAGATAAAATATTTTGTTCATCAAGCACTCGTTCTCATCTGTGACAACTAGGCCCACCGTCATCTCATTAAATCTCTCCTGGGAGACCAGTAGCTTCTATCCGACGCACCACAGCCCACTTACTTTACCCTTCAAAACTTATATTGCCGATACAACACAGAAATTTCATCGAGATTAAATATTTTGTTCATCAGGCACACGTTCCTATGTGTGACAACTGGGTCCACCTTCATACCATAAAATCTCTCCTGGGAGCCCAGTAGCATCTATCTGACGCACCGCAGCCCACTGACTTTACCCTTCACAACCTTATTTTGCCGATACAACACAGAAATTGCATCGTGATTAAATATTTTGTTCATCAAGCACACGTTCACATCTGTGACAACTGGGCCCACTGTCATCTCATTAAATCTCTCCTGGGAGACCAGTAGCCTGTATCCGATGCACCGCAGCCCACTTACTTTACCCTTCACAACCTTTTTTTGCCGATACAACACAGAAATTGCATCGAGATTAAATATTTTGTTCATCAAGCACACGTTCACATCTGTGACAACTGGGCCCACCGTCATCTCATTAAATCTCTCCTGGGAGACCAGTAGCCTGTATCCGATGCACCGCAGCCCACTTACTTTACCCTTCACAACCTTATTTTGCCGATACAACACAGAAATTGCATCGAGATTAAATATTTTGTTCATCAAGCACACGTTCACATCCGTGACAACTGGGCCCACTGTCATCTCATTAAATCTCTCCTGGGAGACCAGTAGCCTGTATCCGATGCACCGCAGCCCACTTACTTTACCCTTCACAACCTTATTTTGCCGATACAACACAGAAATTGCATCGAGATTAAATATTTTGTTCATCAAGCACACGTTCTCATCTGTGACAACTAGGGCCACCGTCATCTCTTTAAATCTCTCATGGGAGACCAGTATACTGTATCCGGCGCACCGCAGCCCACTTACTTTACCCTTCACAACCTTATTTTGCCGATGCAACACAGAAATTGCATCGAGATTAAATATTTTGTTCATCAAGGACACGTTCACATCCGTGACAACTGGGCCCACTGTCATCTCATTAAATCTCTCCTGGGAGACCAGTAGCCTGTATCCGACGCACCGCAGCCCACTTACTTTACCCTTCACAACCTTATTTTGCCGATACAACACAGAAATTGCATCGAGATTAAATATTTTGTTCATCAAGCACACGTTCTCATCTGTGACAACTAGGGCCACCGTAATCTCTTTAAATCTCTCATGGAAGACCAGTATACTGTATCCGGCGCACCGCAGCCCACTGACTTTACCCTTCACAACCTTATTTTGCCGATACAACATAGACATTGCATCGAGATTAAATATTTTGTTCATCAAGGACACGTTCACATCCGTGACAACTGGGCCCACTGTCATCTCATTAAATCTCTCCTGGGAGACCAGTAGCCTGTATCCGACGCACCACAGCCCTCTTACTTTTCCCTTCACATCCTTATATAGCCGTCACCACACAGAAATTGCATCGAGATTGAATATTTTGTTCATCATGCAGTCGTTCACATCTGTGACAGCTGGGCCCACCGTCATCTCATTAAATCTCCCCTGTGATCCCAGTAGCTTCTATCCGATTCTCCGCAGCCCACTTACTTCACCCTTAAAACCCTATATTGCCGATACAACACAGAAATTGCATCGAGATAAAATATTTTGTTCATCAAGCACTCGTTCTCATCTGTGACAACTAGGCCCACCGTCATCTCATTAAATCTCTCCTGGGAGACCAGTAGCTTCTATCCGACGCACCACAGCTTACTTATTTTACCCTTCAAACCCTATATTGCCGATACAACACAGATATTTCATCGAGATTAAATATTTTGTTCATCAGGCACACGTTCCTATGTGTGACAACTGGGTCCACCTTCATACCATAAAATCTCTCCTGGGAGCCCAGTAGCATCTATCTGACGCACCGCAGCCCACTGACTTTACCCTTCACAACCTTATATTGCCGATACAACACAGAAATTGCATCGTGATTAAATATTTTGTTCATCAAGCACTCGTTCTCATCTGTGACAACTAGGCCCACCGTCATCTCATTAAATCTCTTCTGGGAGACCAGTAGCTTCTATCCGACGCACCACGGCCCACATACTTTACCCTTCAAACCTTATAGTGCCGATACAACACAGAAATTTCATCGAGATTAAATATTTTGTTCATCAGGCACACGTTCCTATGTGTGACAACTGGGTCCACCTTCATACCATAAAATCTCTCCTGGGAGCCCAGTAGCATCTATCTGACGCACCGCAGCCCACTGACTTTACCCTTCACAACCTTATTTTGCCGATACAACACAGAAATTGCATCGTGATTAAATATTTTGTTCATCAAGCACACGTTCACATCTGTGACAACTGGGACCACTGTCATCTCATTACATCTCTCCTGGGAGACCAGTAGCCTGTATCCGATGCACCGCAGCCGACTTACTTTACCCTTCACAACCTTATTTTGCCGATACAACACAGAAATTGCATCGAGATTAAATATTTTGTTCATCAAGCACACGTTCACATCTGTGACAACTGGGCCCACCGTCATCTCATTAAATCTCTCCTGGGAGACCAGTAGCCTGTATCCGAAGCACCGCAGCCCACTTACTTTACCCTTCACAACCTTATTTTGCCGATACAAACACAGAAATTGCATCGAGATTAAGTATTTTGTTCATCAAGGACACGTTCACATCCGTGACAACTGGGCCCACTGTCATCTCATTAAATCTCTCCTGGGAGACCAGTAGCCTGTATCCGACGCACCACAGCCCTCTTACTTTTCCCTTCACATCCTTATATTGCTGTCACCACACAGAAATTGCATCGAGATTGAATATTTTGTTCATCATGCAGTCGTTCACATTTGTGACAGCTGGGCCCACCGTCATCTCATTAAATCTCCCCTGTGAGCCCAGTAGCTTCTATCCGATTCTCCGCAGCCCACTTACTTTACCCTTAAAACCCTATATTGCCGATACAACACAGAAATTGCATCGAGATAAAATATTTTGTTCATCAAGCACTCGTTCTCATCTGTGACAACTAGGCCCACCGTCAACTCATTAAATCTCTTCTGGGAGACCAGTAGCTTCTATCCGACGCACCACAGCCCACTTATTTTACCCTTCAAACCTTATATTGCCGATACAACACAGAAATTTCATCGAGATTAAATATTTTGTTCATCAGGCACACGTTCCTATGTGTGACAACTGGGTCCACCTTCATACCATAAAATCTCTCCTGGGAGCCCAGTAGCATCTATCTGACGCACCGCAGCCCACTGACTTTACCCTTCACAACCTTATTTTGCCGATACAACACAGAAATTGCATCGTGATTAAATATTTTGTTCATCAAGCACACGTTCACATCTGTGACAACTGGGACCACTGTCATCTCATTACATCTCTCCTGGGAGACCAGTAGCCTGTATCCGATGCACCGCAGCCCACTTACTTTACCCTTCACAACCTTATTTTGCCGATACAACACAGAAATTGCATCGAGATTAAATATTTTGTTCATCAAGCACACGTTCACATGAGTGACAACTGGGCCCACTGTCATCTCATTAAATCTCTTCTGGGAGACCAGTAGCTTCTATCCGACGCACCACAGCCCACTTATTTTACCCTTCAAACCTTATATTGCCGATACAACACAGAAATTTCATCGAGATTAAATATTTTGTTCATCAGGCACACGTTCCTATGTGTGACAACTGTGTCCACCTTCATACCATAAAATCTCTCCTGGGAGCCCAGTAGCATCTATCTGACGCACCGCAGCCCACTGAATTTACCCTTCACAACCTTATTTTGCCGATACAACACAGAAATTGCATCGTGATTAAATATTTTGTTCATCAAGCACACGTTCACATCTGTGACAACTGGGCCCACTGTCATCTCATTAAATCTCTCCTGGGAGACCAGTAGCCTGTATCCGATGCACCGCAGCCCACTTACTTTACCCTTCACAACCTTATTTTGCCGATACAACACAGAAATTGCATCGAGATTAAGTATTTTGTTCATCAAGGACACGTTCACATCCGTGACAACTGGGCCCACTGTCATCTCATTAAATCTCTCCTGGGAGACCAGTAGCCTGTATCCGACGCACCACAGCCCTCTTACTTTTCCCTTCACATCCTTATATTGCTGTCACCACACAGAAATTGCATCGAGATTGAATATTTTGTTCATCATGCAGTCGTTCACATTTGTGACAGCTGGGCCCACCGTCATCTCATTAAATCTCCCCTGTGAGCCCAGTAGCTTCTATCCGATTCTCCGCAGCCCACTTACTTTACCCTTAAAACCCTATATTGCCGATACAACACAGAAATTGCATCGAGATAAAATATTTTGTTCATCAAGCACTCGTTCTCATCTGTGACAACTAGGCCCACCGTCAACTCATTAAATCTCTTCTGGGAGACCAGTAGCTTCTATCCGACGCACCACAGCCCACTTATTTTACCCTTCAAACCTTATATTGCCGATACAACACAGAAATTTCATCGAGATTAAATATTTTGTTCATCAGGCACACATTCCTATGTGTGACAACTGGGTCCACCTTCATACCATAAAATCTCTCCTGGGAGCCCAGTAGCATCTATCTGACGCACCGCAGCCCACTGACTTTACCCTTCACAACCTTATTTTGCCGATACAACACAGAAATTGCATCGTGATTAAATATTTTGTTCATCAAGCACACGTTCACATCTGTGACAACTGGGACCACTGTCATCTCATTACATCTCTCCTGGGAGCCCAGTAGCCCGTATCCGATGCACCGCAGCCCACTTACTTTACCCTTCACAACCTTATTTTGCCGATACAACACAGAAATTGCATCGAGATTAAATATTTTGTTCATCAAGCACACGTTCACATGAGTGACAACTGGGCCCACCGTCATCTCATTAAATCTCTCCTGGGAGACCAGTAGCCTGTATCCGATGCACCGCAGCCCACTTACTTTACCATTCACAACCTTATTTTGCCGATACAACACAGAAATTGCATCGAGATTAAGTATTTTGTTCATCAAGGACACGTTCACATCCGTGACAACTGGGCCCACTGTCATCTCATTAAATCTCTCCTGGGAGACCAGTAGCCTGTATCTGACGCACCACAGCCCTCTTACTTTTCCCTTCACATCCTTATATTGCTGTCACCACACAGAAATTGCATCGAGATTGAATATTTTGTTCATCATGCAGTCGTTCACATTTGTGACAGCTGGGCCCACCGTCATCTCATTAAATCTCCCCTGTGAGCCCAGTAGCTTCTATCCGATTCTCCGCAGCCCACTTACTTTACCCTTAAAACCCTATATTGCCGATACAACACAGAAATTGCATCGAGATAAAATATTTTGTTCATCAAGCACTCGTTCTCATCTGTGACAACTAGGCCCACCGTCAACTCATTAAATCTCTTCTGGGAGACCAGTAGCTTCTATCCGACGCACCACAGCCCACTTATTTTACCCTTCAAACCTTATATTGCCGATACAACACAGAAATTTCATCGAGATTAAATATTTTGTTCATCAGGCACACGTTCCTATGTGTGACAACTGGGTCCACCTTCATACCATAAAATCTCTCCTGGGAGCCCAGTATACCGTATCCGGCGCACCGCAGCCCACTGACTTTACCCTTCACAACCTTATTTTGCCGATACAACACAGAAATTGCATCGAGATTAAATATTTTGTTCATCAAGGACACGTTCACATCCGTGACAACTGGGCCCACTGTCATCTCATTAAAACTCTCCTGGGAGACCAGTAGCCTGTATCCGACGCGCCGCAGCCCACTGACTTTACCCTTCACAACCTTATTTTGCCGATACAACACAGAAATTGCATCGAGATTAAATATTTTGTTCATCAAGCACACGTTCTCATCTGTGACAACTAGGGCCACCGTAATCTCTTTAAATCTCTCATGGGAGACCAGTATACTGTATCCGGCGCACCGCAGCCCACTGACTTTACCCTTCACAACCTTATTTTGCCGATACAACACAGAAATTGCATCGAGATTAAATATTTTGTTCATCAAGGACACGTTCACATCCGTGACAACTGGGCCCACTGTCATCTCATTTAATCTCTCCTGGGAGACCAGTAGCCTGTATCCGACGCACCACAGCCCTCTTACTTTTCCCTTCACATCCTTATATTGCCGTCACCACACAGAAATTGCATCGAGATTGAATATTTTGTTCATCATGCAGTCGTTCACATCTGTGACAGCTGGGCCCACCGTCATCTCATTAAATCTCCCCTGTGAGCCCAGTAGCTTCTATCCGATTCTCCGCAGCCCACTTACTTTACCCTTAAAACCCTATATTGCCGATACAACACAGAAATTGCATCGAGATAAAATATTTTGTTCATCAAGCACTCGTTCTCATCTGTGACAACTAGGCCCACCGTCATCTCATTAAATCTCTCCTGGGAGACCAGTAGCTTCTATCCGACGCACCACAGCCCACTTATTTTACCCTTCTAACCTTATATTGCCGATACAACACAGAAATTTCATCGAGATTAAATATTTTGTTCATCAAGCACACGTTCACATCTGTGACAACTGGGACCACTGTCATCTCATTAAATCTCTCCTGGGAGACCAGTAGCCTGTATCCGATGCACCGCAGCCCACTTACTTTACCCTTCACAACCTTATTTTGCCGATACAACACAGAAATTGCATCGAGATTAAATATTTTGTTCATCAAGCACACGTTCACATCTGTGACAACTGGGCCCACCGTCATCTCATTAAATGTCTCCTGGGAGACCAGTAGCCTGTATCCGATGCACCGCAGCCCACTTACTTTACCCTTCACAACCTTATTTTGCCGATACAACACAGAAATTGCATCGTGATTAAATATTTTGTTCATCAAGCACACGTTCACATCTGTGACAACTGGGCCCACCGTCATCTCATTAAATGTCTCCTGGGAGACCAGTAGCCTGTATCCGATGCACCGCAGCCCACTTACTTTACCCTTCACAACCTTATTTTGCCGATACAACACAGAAATTGCATCGAGATTAAATATTTTGTTCATCAAGCACACGTTCACATCTGTGACAACTGGGCCCACCGTCATCTCATTAAATGTCTCCTGGGAGACCAGTATACTGTATCCGGCGCACCGCAGCCCACTTACTTTACCCTTCACAACCTTATTTTGCCGATACAACACAGAAATTGCATCGTGATTAAATATTTTGTTCATCAAGCACACGTTCACATCTGTGACAACTGGGACCACTGTCATCTCATTAAATCTCTCCTGGGAGACCAGTAGCCTGTATCCGATGCACCGCAGCCCACTTACTTTACCCTTCACAACCTTATTTTGCCGATACAACACAGAAATTGCATCGAGATTAAATATTTTGTTCATCAAGCACACGTTCACATCTGTGACAACTGGGCCCACCGTCATCTCATTAAATGTCTCCTGGGAGACCAGTAGCCTGTATCCGATGCACCGCAGCCCACTTACTTTACCCTTCACAACCTTATTTTGCCGATACAACACAGAAATTGCATAGAGATTAAATATTTTGTTCATCAAGCACACGTTCACATCCGTGACAACTGGGCCCACTGTCATCTCATTAAATCTCTCCTGGGAGACCAGTAGCCTGTATCCGAAGCACCGCAGCCCACTTACTTTACCCTTCACAACCTTATTTTGCCGATACAACACAGAAATTGCATCGAGATAAAATATTTTGTTCATCAAGCACACGTTCTCATCTGTGACAACTAGGGCCACCGTCATCTCTTTAAATCTCTCATGGGAGACCAGTATACTGTATCCGGCGCACCGCAGCCCACTTACTTTACCCTTCACAACCTTATTTTGCCGATACAACACAGAAATTGCATCGAGATTAAATATTTTGTTCATCAAGGACACGTTCACATCCGTGACAACTGGGCCCACTGTCATCTCATTAAATCTCTCCTGGGAGCCCAGTAGCATCTGTCCGACGCACCGCAGCCCACTGACTTTACCCTTCACAACCTTATTTTGCCGATACAACACAGAAATTGCATCGAGATTAAATATTTTGTTCATCAAGGACACGTTCACATCCGTGACAACTGGGCCCAGTGTCATCTCATTAAATCTCTCCTGGGAGACCAGTAGCCTGTATCCGACGCGCCGCAGCTCACTTACTTTACCCTTCACAACCTTATTTTGCCGATACAACACAGAAATTGCATCGAGATTAAATATTTTGTTCATCAAGCACACGTTCTCATCTGTGACAACTAGGGCCATCGTCATCTCTTTAAATCTCTCATGGGAGACCAGTATACTGTATCCGGCGCACCGCAGCCCACTGACTTTACCCTTCACAACCGTATTTTGCCGATACAACACAGAAATTGCATCGAAATTAAATACTTTGTTCATCAAGGACACGTTCACATCCGTGACAACTGGGCCCACTGTCATCTCATTAAATCTCTCCTGGGAGACCAGTAGCCTGTATCCGACGCACCACAGCCCTCTTACTTTTCCCTTCACATCCTTATATTGCCGTCACCACACAGAAATTGCATCGAGATTGAATATTTTGTTCATCATGCAGTCGTTCACATCTGTGACAGCTGGGCCCACCGTCATCTCATTAAATCTCTCCTGGGAGACCAGTAGCTTCTATCCGACGCACCACAGCCCACTTACTTTACCCTTCACAACCTTATTTTGCCGATACAACACAGAAATTGCATCGAGATAAAATATTTTGTTCATCAAGCACTCGTTCTCATCTGTGACAACTAGGCCCACCGTCATCTCATTAAATCTCTTCTGGGAGACCAGTAGCTTCTATCCGACGCACCACAGCCCACATACTTTACCCTTCAAACCTTATAGTGCCGATACAACACAGAAATTCCATCGAGATTAAATATTTTGTTCATCAGGCACACGTTCCTATGTGTGACAACTGGGTCCACCTTCATACCATAAAATCTCTCCTGGGAGCCCAGTAGCATCTATCCGACGCACCGCAGCCCACTGACTTTACCCTTCACAACCTTATTTTGCCGATACAACACAGAAATTGCATCGTGATTAAATATTTTGTTCATCAAGCACACGTTCACATCTGTGACAACTGGGACCACTGTCATCTCATTAAATCTCTCCTCGGAGACCAGTAGCCTGTATCCGATGCACCGCAGCCCACTTGCTTTACCCTTCACAACATTATTTTGCCGATACAACACAGAAATTGAATCGAGATTAAATATTTTGTTCATCAAGCACACGTTCACATCTGTGACAACTGGGCCCACCGTCATCTCATTAAATCTCTCCTGGGAGACCAGTAGCCTGTATCCGATGCACCGCAGCCCACTTACTTTACCCTTCACAACCTTATTTTGCCGATACAACACAGAAATTGCATCGAGATTAAATATTTTGTTCATCAAGCACACGTTCACATCCGTGACAACTGGGCCCACTGTCATCTCATTAAATCTCTCCTGGGAGACCAGTAGCCTGTATCCGATGCACCGCAGCCCACTTACTTTACCCTTCACAACCTTATTTTGCTGATACAACACAGAAATTGCATCGAGATTAAATATTTTGTTCATCAAGCACACGTTCTCATCCGGGACAACTAGGGCCACCGTCATCTCTTTAAATCTCTCATGGGAGACCAGTATACCGTATCCGGCGCACCGCAGCCCACTGACTTTACCCTTCACAACCTTATTTTGCCGATACAACACAGAAATTGCATCGAGATTAAATATTTTGTTCATCAAGGACACGTTCACATCCGTGACAACTGGGCCCAGTGTCATCTCATTAAATCTCTCCTGGGAGACCAGTAGCCTGTATCCGACGCGCCGCAGCCCACTTACTTTACCCTTCACAACCTTATTTTGCCGATACAACACAGAAATTGCATCGAGATTAAATATTTTGTTCATCAAGCACACGTTCTCATCTGTGACAACTAGGGCCACCGTAATCTCTTTAAATTTCTCATGGAAGACCAGTATACTGTATCCGGCGCACCGCAGCCCACTGACTTTACCCTTCACAACCTTATTTTGCCGATACAACACAGAAATTGCATCGAGATTAAATATTTTGTTCATCAAGGACACGTTCACATCCGTGACAACTGGGCCCACTGTCATCTCATTAAATCTCTCCTGGGAGACCAGTAGCCTGTATCCGACGCACCACATCCCTCTTACTTTTCCCTTCACATCCTTATATTGCCGTCACCACACAGAAATTGCATCGAGATTGAATATTTTGTTCATCATGCAGTCGTTCACATCTGTGACAGCTGGGCCCACCGTCATCTCATTAGATCTCCCCTGTGAGCCCAGTAGCTTCTATCCGAATCTCCGCAGCCCACTTACTTTACCCTTAAAACCCTATATTGCCGATACAACACAGAAATTGCATCGAGATTAAATATTTTGTTCATCAAGCACTCGTTCTCATCTGTGACAACTAGGCCCACCGTCATCTCATTAAATCTCTCCTGGGAGACCAGTAGCTTCTATCCGACGCACCGCAGCCCACTTACTTTACCCTTCACAACCTTATATTGCCGATACGACACAGATATTGCATCGAGATTAAATATTTTGTTCATCAAGCACACGTTCACATCTGTGACATCTGGGCCCACTGTCATCTCATTAATTCTCTCCTGGGAGAACAGTAGCCTGTATCCGACGCACCGCAGCCCACTTACTTTACCCTTCACAACCTTATTTTGCCGATACAACACAGAAATTGCATTGAGATTAAATATTTTGTTCATCAAGCACACGTTCTCATCTGTGACAACTGGGCCCACCGTCATCTCATTAAATCTCTCATGGGAGCCCAGTAGCATCTATCCGACGAACCGCAGCCCACTGACTTTACCCTTCACAACCTTATTTTGCCGATACAACACAGAAATTGCATCGAGATTAAATATTTTGTTCATCAAGCACACGTTCTCATCTGTGACAACTAGGGCCACTGTCATTTCTTTAAATCTCTCATGGGAGACCAGTATACTGTATCCGGCGCACCGCAGCCCACTGACTTTACCCTTCACAACCTTATTTTGCCGATACAACACAGAAATTGCATCGAGATTAAATATTTTGTTCATCAAGGACACGTTCACATCCGTGACAACTGGGCCCACTGTCATCTCTTTAAATCTCTCCTGGGAGACCAGTAGCCTGTATCCGACGCACCACAGCCCTCTTACTTTTCCCTTCACATCCTTATATTGCTGTCACCACACAGAAATTGCATCGAGATTGAATATTTTGTTCATCATGCAGTCGTTCTCATCTGTGACAGCTGGGCCCACCGTCATCTCATTAAATCTCCCCTGTGAGCCCAGTAGCTTCTATCCGATTCTCCGCAGCCCACTTACTTTACCCTTAAAACCCTATATTGCCGATACAACACAGAAATTGCATCGAGATAAAATATTTTGTTCATCAAGCACTCGTTCTCATCTGTGACAACTAGGCCCACCGTCATCTCATTAAATCTCTTCTGGGAGACCAGTAGCTTCTATCCGACGCACCACAGCCCACTTACTTTACCCTTCAAACCTTATATTGCCGATACAACACAGAAATTTCATCGAGATTAAATATTTTGTTCATCAGGCACACGTTCACATCTGTGACAACTGGGACCACTGTCATCTCATTAAATCTCTCCTGGGAGACCAGTAGCCTGTATCCGATGCACCGCAGCCCACTTACTTTACCCTTCACAACCTTATTTTGCCGATACAACACAGAAATTGCATCGAGATTAAATATTTTGTTCATCAAGCACACGTTCACATCTGTGACAACTGGGCCCACCGTCATCTCATTAAATCTCTCCTGGGAGACCAGTAGCCTGTATCCGATGCACCGCAGCCCACTTACTTTACCCTTCACAACCTTATTTTGCCGATACAACACAGAAATTGCATCGAGATTAAATATTTTGTTCATCAAGCACACGTTCACATCCGTGAAAACTGGGCCCACTGTAATCTCATTAAATCTCTCCTGGGAGACCAGTAGCCTGTATCCGATGCACCGCAGCCCACTTACTTTACCCTTCACAACCTTATTTTGCCGATACAACACAGAAATTGCATCGAGATTAAATATTTTGTTCATCAAGCACACGTTCTCATCTGTGACAACTAGGGCCACTGTCATTTCTTTAAATCTCTCATGGGAGACCAGTATACTGTATCCGGCGCACCGCAGCCCACTGACTTTACCCTTCACAACCTTATTTTGCCAATACAACACAGAAATTGCATCGAGATTAAATATTTTGTTCATCAAGGACACGTTCACATCCGTGACAACTGGGCCCACTGTCATCTCATTAAATCTCTCCTGGGAGACCAGTAGCCTGTATCCGACGCACCACAGCCCTCTTACTTTTCCCTTCACATCCTTATATTGCTGTCACCACACAGAAATTGCATCGAGATTGAATATTTTGTTCATCATGCAGTCGTTCTCATCTGTGACAGCTGGGCCCACCGTCATCTCATTAAATCTCCCCTGTGAGCCCAGTAGCTTCTATCCGATTCTCCGCAGCCCACTTACTTTACCCTTCACAACCTTATTTTGCCGAGACAACACAGAAATTGCATCGAGATAAAATATTTTGTTCATCAAGCACACGTTCACATCTGTGACAACTGGGCCCACCGTCATCTCATTAAATCTCTCCTGGGAGACCAGTAGCCTGTATCCGATGCACCGCAGCCCACTTACTTTACCCTTCACAACCTTATTTTGCCGATACAACACAGAAATTGCATCGAGATTAAATATTTTGTTCATCAAGCACACGTTCACATCCGTGACAACTGGGCCCACTGTCATCTCATTAAATCTCTCCTGGGAGACCAGTAGCCTGTATCCGATGCACCGATGCCCACTTACTTTACCCTTCACAACCTTATTTTGCCTATACAACACAGAAATTGCATCGAGATTAAATATTTTGTTCATCAAGCACACGTTCTCATCTGTGACAACTAGGGCCACCGTCATCTCTTTAAATCTCTCATGGGAGACCAGTATACCGTATCCGGCGCACTGCAGCCCACTGACTTTACCCTTCACAACCTTATTTTGCCGATACAACACAGAAATTGCATCGAGATTAAATATTTTGTTCATCAAGGACACGTTCACATCCGTGACAACTGGGCCCAGTGTCATCTCATTAAATCTCTCCTGGGAGACCAGTAGCCTGTATCCGACGCACCGCAGCCCACTTACTTTACCCTTCACAACCTTATTTTGCCGATACAACACAGAAATTGCATCGAGATTAAATATTTTGTTCATCAAGCACACGTTCTCATCTGTGACAACTAGGGCCACCGTCATCTCTTTAAATCTCTCATGGGAGACCAGTATACTGTAATCGGCGCACCGCAGCCCACTGACTTTACCCTTCACAACCTTATTTTGCCGATACAACACAGAAATTGCATCGAGATTAAATATTTTGTTCATCAAGGAGACGTTAACATCCGTGACAACTGGGCCCAGTGTCATCTCATTAAATCTCTCGTGGGTGACCAGTAGCCTGTATCCGACGCACCACAGCCCTCTTACTTTTCCCTTCACATCCTTATATTGCCGTCACCACACAGAAATAGCATCGAGATTGAATATTTTGTTCATCATGCAGTCGTTCACATCTGTGACAGCTGGGCCCACCGTCATCTCATTAAATCTCCCCTGTGAGCCCAGTAGCTTCTATCCGATTCTCCGCAGCCCACTTACTTTACCCTTAAAACCCTATATTGCCGATACAACACAGAAATTGCATCGAGATAAAATATTTTGTTCATCAAGCACTCGTTCTCATCTGTGACAACTAGGCCCACCGTCATCTCATTAAATCTCTCCTGGGAGACCAGTAGCTTCTATCCGACGCACCACAGCCCACTTACTTTACCCTTCACAACCTTATATTGCCGATACAACACAGATATTGCATCGAGATTAAATATTTTGTTCATCAAGCACACGTTCACATCTGTGACATCTGGGCCAAACGTCATCTCTTTAAATATCTCCTGGGAGACCAGTAGCTTCTATCCGACGCACCGCAGCCCACTTACTTTACCCTTCACAACCTTATATTGCCGATACAACACAGAAATTGCATCGAGATTAAATATTTTGTTCATCAAGCACACGTTCCTATCCGTCACAACTGGGCCCACCGTCATCTCATTAAATCTCTCCTGGGA
The DNA here is from genome assembly GCF_023898315.1 of Schistocerca nitens. NCBI lineage: Eukaryota > Metazoa > Arthropoda > Insecta > Orthoptera > Acrididae > Schistocerca > Schistocerca nitens. Next base: position 106,185,941 of record NC_064621.1, on the reverse strand, counting down.
GCCCAGTAGCTTGTATCCGACACACCGCAGCCCACTTACTTTTCCCTTCACATCGTTATATTGCCGATACAACACAGATATTGCATCGGGATTAAATATTTTGTTCATCAAGCACTCGTTCACATCTGTGACAACTGGGCCACCTTCATCTCATTAATTCCCTCCTGGGAGCCCAGTAGCTTGTATCCGATGCACCGCAGCCCACTTACTTTCCTCTTCACTACATTATATTGCCGATACAACACAGAAATATCATCGAGATTAAATATTTTTTTCATCAAGCACACGTTCCTATGTGTGACAACTGGGCCCAACTTCATCCCATTAAATCTCTCCTGGGAGACCAGTAGGCTGTATCCGACGCACCGCAGCCCTCTTACTTTACCCTTCACAACCTTATTTTGCCGATACAACACAGAAATTGCCTTGAGATTAAATATTTTGTTCATCCAGCACACGTTCCTATCTGTGACAACTGGGCCCAACGTCATCTCATTAAATCTCTCCTGGGAGACCAGTAGCCTGTATCCGACGCACCGCAGCCCACTTACTTTAACCTTCACAACCTTATTTTGCCGATACAACACAGAAATTGCATCGAGATTAAATATTTCGTTCATCAATCACACGTGCACATCTGTGACAACTGGGCCCAAAGTAATCTCATTAAATCTCTCCTGGGAACCCAGTAGCTTCTATCCGACGCACCGCAGCCCACTTACTTTACCCTTCAAACCTTATACTGCCGATACAACAATGAAATTGCATCGAGATTAAATATTTTGTTCATCAAGCACTCGTTCTCATCTTTGACAATTAGGCCCACCGTCATCTCATTAAATCTCTCCTGGGAGACCAGTAGCTTCAATCCGACGCAGCGCAGCCCACTTACTTTACCCTTCACAACCTTATATTGCCGATACAACACAGAAATTGCATCGAGATTAAATATTTTGTTCATCAAGCACACGTTCACATCTGTGCAACTGAGCCCACCGTCATCTCATTAAATATCTCCTGGGAGCCCAGTAGCTTCAATCCGACGGACCCCTGCCCTCTTACTTGACCCTTCGAACATTATGTTGCCGATACAACACAGAAATTTCATCGAGATTAAATATTTTGTTCATCAGGCACACGTTCTCATCTGTGACAACTGGGCCCACCTTCATCCCATTAAATCTCTCCTAGGAGCCCTGTAGCTTGTATCCGACGCACCGCAGCCCACTTAGTTTACCCTTCACAACCTTATATTGCCGATACAACACAGAAATTGCCTTGAGATTAAATATTTTGTTCATCGAGCATAAGTTCCTATCTGTGACAACTGGGCACACCGTCATCTCATTAATTCCCTCCTTGGAGCCCAGTAGCTTGTATCCGCTGCACCGCAGCCCACTTACTTTCCCCTTCACTACATTATATTGCCGATACAAACAGAAATATCATCGAGATTAAATTTTTTGTTCATCAAGCACACGTTCCTATATGTGACAACTGGGCCCAACTTCATCCCATTAAATCTCTCCTGGGAGACCAGTAGCCTGTATCCGACGCACCGAATCCCACTTACTTTACCCTTCACAACCTTATTTTGCCGATACAACACAGAAATTGCCTTGAGATTAAATATTTTGTTCATCCAGAACACGTTCCTATCTGTGACAACTCGGCCCAACGTCATCTCATTAAATCTCTCCTGGGAGACCAGTGGCCTGTATCCGACGCACCGCAGCCCACTTACTTTAACCTTCACAATCTTATTTTTCCGATACAACACAGAAATTGCATCGAGATTAAATATTTTGTTCATCAAGCACTCGTTCACATCTGTGACAACAGGGCCCACCTTTATCTCATTAAATCTCTCCTGGGAGCCCAGTAGCTTGTATCCGACGCAACGCAGCCCACTTACTTTACCCTTCACAACCTTATATTGCCGATACAACACAGAAATTGCATCGAGATTAAATATTTTGTTCATCAAGCACACGTTCACATCTGTGCAACTGAGCCCACCGTCATCTCATTAAATATCTCCTGGGAGCCCAGTAGCTTCTATCCGACGGACCCCAGCCCTCTTACTTGACCCTTCGAACATTATGTTGCCGATACAACACTGAAATTTCATCGAAATTAAATATTTTGATCATCAAGCACACGTTCCTATGTGTGACAACTGGGACCACCTTCATCCCATTAAATCTCTCCTAGGAGCCCAGTAGCTTGTATCCGACGCACCGCAGCCCACTTACTTTACCCTTCACAACCTTGTATTGCCGATACAACACAGAAACTGCATCGAGATTAAATATCTTGTTCATCAAGCACACGTTCACATGTGTGACAACTATGCCCACCGTCATATCATTAAATCTCTCCTGGGAGACCAGTAGCTTCTATACAACGCACCGCAGCCCACTTACTTTATCTTTAACAACCTTATATTGCCGATACAACACAGAAATTGCATCGAGATTAAATATTTTGTTCATCAAGCACTCTTTCACATCTCTGACAACTGGGTCCAGCATCATCTCATTAAATCTCTCCTGGGAGCCCAGTAGGTTCTATCCGACAGACCGCAGCCCACTTACTTTACCCTTCATACCTTATATTGCCGATACAAAACAGAAATTGCATCGAGATTGAATATTTTGTTCATCAAGCACACGTTCTCATCTGTGACAACTAAGGCCACCGTCAACTCTTTACATCTCTCCTGGGAGACCAGTAGCCTGTATCCGACGCACCGCAGCCCACTTACTTTACCCTTCACAACCTTACATTGCCGATGCAATACAGACATTGCATCGAGATTAAATATTTTGTTCATCAAGCACTCGTGCACATCTGTGTCAACTGGGCCCACCGTCATCTCACTAAATCTATCCTGGGAGCCCAGTAGCTTCTATCCGACGCACCGCAGCCCACTTACTTTACCCTTCAAACATATTGCCGATACAACACAGAAATTGCATCGAGATTAAATATTTTGTTCATCAAGCACCCGTTCTCATTTGTGACAATTAGGCCCACCGTCATCTGATCAAATGTCTCCTGGGAGACCAGTAGCTTCTATCCGACGCACCGAAGCCCACTTACTTTACCCTTCATAACCTTATATTGCCGATACAACACAGAAATTGCATCGAGATTAAATATTTTGTTCATCAAGCACACGTGCCTATTTGTGACAACTGGGCCCACCGTCATCTCATTAAATCTCATCTGCGAGCACTGTAGCTTGCATCCGACGCACCGCAGCCCACTTACTTTTCCCTTCACATCCTTATATTGCCGATACAATACAGAAATTGCATCGAGATTAAATATTTTGTTCATCAAGCACTAGTTCACAACTGTCACAACTGGGCCCACCTTCATCTCATTAAATCTCTCCTGGGAGCCCAGTAGCTTGTATCCGACGCACCGCAGCCCACTTACTTTACCCTTCACAACCTTATATTGCCGAAACAACACAGAAATTGCATCGGATTAAATATTTTGTTCATCAAGCACACGTTCACATCTGTAACAACTGGGCCCACTGTCATCTCATTAAATCTCTCCTCGGAGACGAGTAGCTTCTATCTGACGCACCGCAGCCCACTAACTTTACCCTTCGCAACTTTATATTGCCGATACAACACAGAAATTACGTCGAGATTAAATATTTTGTTCATCAAGCACACGTGCACATCTGTGTCAACTGGGCCCACCGTCATCTCATTGAATCTCTCCTGGGAGACCAGTAGCTTGTATCCGACGCACCGCAGCCCATTTACTTTACCCTTCACAACTTTATATTGCCGATACAACACAGAAATTGCATCGAGATTAAATATTTTGTTCATCAAGCACACGTTCACATCTGTGACATCTGGGCCAACCGTCATCTCATTAAATATCTCCTGGGAGACCAGTAGCTTCTATCCGACGCACCGCAGCCCACTTACTTTACCCTTCACAACCTAATTTTGCCGATACAACACAGAAATTGCATCGAGATTAAATATTTTGTTCATCAAGCACTCGTTCACATCTGTGACAACTGGGCCCACCTTCATCTCACTAAATCTCTCCTGGGAGCCCAGTAGCTTGTATCCGACGCACCGCAGCCCACTTACTTTACCCTTCACAACATTATATTGCTCATACAACACAGAAATTGCATCGAGATTAAATATTTTGTTTATCAAGCAGACGTTCACATCTGTGCAACTGGGCCCACCGTCATCTCATTAAATCTCTCCTGGGAGCCCAGTAGCTTCTATCCGACGCACCGCAGCCCTCTTACTTGACCCTTCAAACATTATGCTGCCGATACAACACAGAAATTTCATCGAGATTAAATATTTTGTTCATCAAGCACACGTTCCTATGTGTGACAACTGGGCCCACCTTCATCCCATTAAATCTCTCCTAGGAGCCCAGTAGCTTGTATCCGACGCACCGCAGCCCACTTACTTTACCCTTCACAACCTTATATTGCCGATACAACACAGAAATTGCCTAGAGATTAAATATTTTGTTCATCGAGCATAAGTTCCTATCTGTGACAACTGCGCACACCGTCATCTCATTAATTCCCTCCTGGGAGCCCAGTAGCTTGTATCCGATGCACCGCAGCCCACTTACTTTCCCCTTCACTACATTATATTGCCGATACAACACAGAAATATCATCGAGATTAAATATTTTGTTCATCAAGCACACGTTCCTATGTGTGACAACTGGGCCCATCTTCATCCCATTAAATCTCTCCTGGGAGACCAGTAGCCTGTATCCGACGCACCGCAGCCCACTTACTTTACCCTTCACAACCTTATTTTGCCGATACAGCACAGAAATTGCCTTGAGATTAAATATTTTGTTCATCCAGAACACGTTCCTATCTGTGACAACTGGGCCCAACGTCATCTCATTCAATCTCTCCTGGGAGACCAGTAGCCTGTATCCGACGCACCGCAGCCCACTTACTTTAACCTTCACAACCTTATTTTGCCGATACAACACAGAAATTGCATCGAGATTAAATATTTTGTTCATCAAGCACACGTGCACATCTGTGACTACTAAGCCCAAAGTCATCTCATTAAATCTCTCCTGGGAACCCAGTAGCTTCTATCCCACGCACCGCAGCCCACTTACTTTAACCTTCACAACCTTATATTACCGATACAACACAGAAATTGCCTTGAGATTAAATATTTTGTTCATCAAGCACTCGTTCTCATCTGTGAGAACTAGGCCCACCGTCATCTCATTAAATCTCTTCTGGGAGACCAGTAGCTTCTATCCGACGCACCACAGCCCACCTACTTTAGCCTTCACAACCCTATATTGCCGATACAACACAGAAATTTCATCGAGATTAAATATTTTGTTCATCAGGCACACGTTCCTATGTGTGACAACTGGGCCCAACTTCATCCCATTAAATCTCTCCTGGGAGACCAGTAGCTTCTATCCGACGCACCACTGCACACTTACTTTAGACTTCACAACCTTATATTGCCGATACAACACAGAAATTGCATAGAGATTAATTATTTTGTTCATCAAGCATCCGTTCACATCTGTGACAACTGGGCCCACCGTCTTCTCATTATATCTCTCTTGGGAGCCCAGTAGCTTCTATCCGACGCACTGCAGCCCACTTACTTTACCCTTCACAACATTATATTGCTGATACAACACAGAAATATCATCGAGATTAAATATTTTGTTCATCAAGCACACGTTCCTATGTGTGACAACTGGGCCCAACTTCATCCCATTAAATCTCTCCTGGGAGACCAGTAGCTTCTATCCGACGCACCACTGCACACTTACTTTAGACTTCACAACCTTATATTGCCGATACAACACAGAAATTGCATAGAGATTAATTATTTTGTTCATCAAGCATCCGTTCACATCTGTGACAACTGGGCCCACCGTCTTCTCATTATATCTCTCTTGGGAGCCCAGTAGCTTCTATCCGACGCACCGCAGCCCACTTATTTTTCCCTTCACATCGTTATATTGCCGATACAACACAGAAATTGCATCGAGATTAAATATTTTGTTCATCAAGCACTCGTTCACATCTGTGATAACAGGGCCCACCTTTATCTCTTTAAATCTCTCCTGGGAGCCCAGTAGCCTGTATCCGACGCACCGCAGCCCTCTTACTTTAACCTTCACAACCTTATTTTGCCGATACAACACAGAAATTGCATCGAGATTAAATATTTTGTTCATCAAGCACTCGTTCTCATCTGTGAGAACTAGGCCCACCGTCATCTCATTAAATCTCTTCTGGGAGACCAGTAGCTTCTATCCGACGCACCACAGCCCACCTACTTTAGCCTTCACAACCCTATATTGCCGATACAACACAGAAATTTCATCGAGATTAAATATTTTGTTCATCAAGCACACGTTCACATCTGTGACAACTGGGCCCACCTTCATCTCATTAAATCTCTGCTGGGAGCCCAGTAGCTTGTATCCGACGCACTGCAGCCCACTTACTTTTCCCTTCACATCGTTATATTGCCGATACAACACAGATATTGCATCGAGATTAAATATTTTGTTCATCAAGCACACGTTCACATCTGTGACAACTGGGCCCACCTTCATCTCATTAAATCTCTGCTGGGAGCCCAGTAGCTTGTATCCGACGCACTGCAGCCCACTTACTTTACCCTTCACAACATTATATTGCTGATACAACACAGAAATTGCATCGAGATTAAATATTTTGTTTATCAAGCAGACGTTCACATCTGTGCAACTGGGCCCACCGTCGTCTCATTAAATCTCTCCAGGGAGCCCTGTAGCTTCTATCCGACGCACCGCAGCCCTCTTACTTGACCCTTCAAACATTATGCTGCCGATACAACACAGAAATTTCATCGAGATTAAATATTTTGTTCATCAAGCAAACGTTCCTATGTGTGACAACTGGGCCCACCTTCATCCCATTACATCTCTCCTAGGAGCCCAGTAGCTTGTATCCGACGCACCGCAGCCCACTTACTTTACCCTTCACAACCTTATATTGCCGATACAACACAGAAATATCATCGAGATTAAATATTTTGTTCATCAAGCACACGTTCCTATGTGTGACAACTGGGCCCAACTTCATCCCATTAAATCTCTCCTGGGAGACCAGTAGCTTCTATCCGACGCACCACAGCACACTTACTTTGGACTTCACAACGTTATATTGCCGATACAACACAGAAATTGCATAGAGATTAATTATTTTGTTCATCAAGCATCCGTTCACATCTGTGACAACTGGGCCCACCGTCTTCTCATTATATCTCTCTTGGGAGCCCAGTAGCTTCTATCCGACGCACCGCAGCCCACTTATTTTTCCCTTCACATCGTTATATTGCCGATACAACACAGAAATTGCATCGAGATTAAATATTTTGTTCATCAAGCACTCGTTCACATCTGTGATAACAGGGCCCACCTTTATCTCTTTAAATCTCTCCTGGGAGCCCAGTAGCCTGTATCCGACGCACCGCAGCCCTCTTACTTTAACCTTCACAACCTTATTTTGCCGATACAACACAGAAATTGCATCGAGATTAAATATTTTGTTCATCAAGCACTCGTTCTCATCTGTGACAATTAGGCCCACCGTCATCTCATTAAATCTCTCCTGGGAGACCAGTAGCTTCTATCCGACGCACCACAGCACACTTACTTTAGACTTCACAACCTTATATTGCCGATACAACACAGAAATTGCATAGAGATTAATTATTTTGTTCATCAAGCATCCGTTCACATCTGTGACAACTGGGCCCACCGTCTTCTCATTATATCTCTCTTGGGAGCCCAGTAGCTTCTATCCGACGCACCGCAGCCCACTTATTTTTCCCTTCACATCGTTATATTGCCGATACAACACAGAAATTGCATCGAGATTAAATATTTTGTTCATCAAGCACTCGTTCACATCTGTGATAACAGGGCCCACCTTTATCTCTTTAAATCTCCTGGGAGCCCAGTAGCTTGTATCCGACGCAACGCAGCCCACTTACTTTACCCTTCACAACCTTATATTGCCGATACAACACAGAAATTGCATCGAGATTAGATATTTTGTTCATCAAGCACACGTTCACATCTGTGCAACTGAGCCCACCGTCATCTCATTAAATATCTCCTGGGAGCCCAGTAGCTTCTATCCGACGGACCCCAGCCCTCTTACTTGACCCTTCGAACATTATGTTGCCGATACAACACAGAAATTTCATCGAGATTAAATATTTTGTTCATCAAGCACACGTTACTATGTGTGACAACTGGGACCACCTTCATCCCATTAAATCTCTCCTAGCAGCCCAGTAGCTTGTATCCGACGCACCGCAGCCCACTTACTTTACCCTTCACAACCTTATATTGCCGATGCAATACAGACATTGCATCGAGATTAAATATTTTGTTTATCAAGCACACGTGCTCATCTGTGTTAACTGGGCCCACCGTCATCTCACTAAATCTCTCCTGGGAGCCCAGTAGCTTCTATCCGACGCACCGCAGCCCACTTACTTTACCCTTTAAACCTTATATTGCCGATATAACACAGATATTGCATCGAGATTAAATATTTTGTTCATCAAGCACCCGTTCTCATATGTGACAGTTAGGCTCACCGTCATCTGATTAAATGTCTTTTGGGAGACCAGTAGCTTCTATCCGACGCACCGAAGCCCACTTACTTTACCCTTCATAAACTTATATTGCCGATACAACACAGAAATTTCATCGAGATTAAATATTTTGTTCATCAAGCACAGGTTCACATCTGTGACAACTGGGCCCACCGTCATCTCATTAAATCTCTCCTGGGAGACCAGTAGCTTGCATCCGACGCACCGCAGCCCACTTACTTTTCCCTTCACATCGTTATATTGCCGATACAACACAGATATTGCATCGAGATTAAATATTTTGTTCATCAAGCACACGTTCACATCTGTGACAACTGGGCCCACCTTCATCTCATTAAATCTCTGCTGGGAGCCCAGTAGCTTGTATCCGACGCACTGCAGCCCACTTACTTTACCCTTCACAACATTATATTGCTGATACAACACAGAAATTGCATCGAGATTAAATATTTTGTTTATCAAGCAGACGTTCACATCTGTGCAACTGGGCCCACCGTCGTCTCATTAAATCTCTCCTGGGAGACCAGTAGCTTGCATCCGACGCACCGCAGCCCACTTACTTTTCCCTTCACATCGTTATATTGCCGATACAACACAGATATTGCATCGAGATTAAATATTTTGTTCATCAAGCACACGTTCACATCTGTGACAACTGGGCCCACCTTCATCTCATTAAATCTCTCCTGGGAGCCCAGTAGCTTGTATCCGACGCACCGCAGCCCACTTACTTTACCCTTCACAACATTATATTGCTGATACAACACAGAAATTGCATCGAGATTAAATATTTTGTTTATCAAGCAGACGTTCACATCTGTGACAACTGGGCCCACCTTCATCTCATTAAATCTCTCCTGGGAGACCAGTAGCTTGCATCCGACGCACCGCAGCCCACTTACTTTTCCCTTCACATCGTTATATTGCCGATACAACACAGATATTGCATCGAGATTAAATATTTTGTTCATCAAGCACACGTTCACATCTGTGACAACTGGGCCCACCTTCATCTCATTAAATCTCTGCTGGGAGCCCAGTAGCTTGTATCCGACGCACTGCAGCCCACTTACTTTACCCTTCACAACATTATATTGCTGATACAACACAGAAATTGCATCGAGATTAAATATTTTGTTTATCAAGCAGACGTTCACATCTGTGCAACTGGGCCCACCGTCGTCTCATTAAATCTCTCCTGGGAGCCCTGTAGCTTCTATCCGACGCACCGCAGCCCTCTTACTTGACCCTTCAAACATTATGCTGCCGATACAACACAGAAATTTCATCGAGATTAAATATTTTGTTCATCAAGCAAACGTTCCTATGTGTGACAACTGGGCCCACCTTCATCCCATTAAATCTCTCCTAGGAGCCCAGTAGCTTGTATCCGACGCACCGCAGCCCACTTACTTTACCCTTCACAACCTTATATTGCCGATACAACACAGAAATATCATCGAGATTAAATATTTTGTTCATCAAGCACACGTTCCTATGTGTGACAACTGGGCCCAACTTCATCCCATTAAATCTCTCCTGGGAGACCAGTAGCTTCTATCCGACGCACCACAGCACACTTACTTTAGACTTCACAACCTTATATTGCCGATACAACACAGAAATTGCATAGAGATTAATTATTTTGTTCATCAAGCATCCGTTCACATCTGTGACAACTGGGCCCACCGTCTTCTCATTATATCTCTCTTGGGAGCCCAGTAGCTTCTATCCGACGCACCGCAGCCCACTTATTTTTCCCTTCACATCGTTATATTGCCGATACAACACAGAAATTGCATCGAGATTAAATATTTTGTTCATCAAGCACTCGTTCACATCTGTGATAACAGGGCCCACCTTTATCTCCTTAAATCTCTCCTGGGAGCCCAGTAGCTTGTATCCGACGCAACGCAGCCCACTTACTTTACCCTTCACAACCTTATATTGCCGATACAACACAGAAATTGCATCGAGATTAGATATTTTGTTCATCAAGCACACGTTCACATCTGTGCAACTGAGCCCACCGTCATCTCATTAAATATCTCCTGGGAGCCCAGTAGCTTCTATCCGACGGACCCCAGCCCTCTTACTTGACCCTTCGAACATTATGTTGCCGATACAACACAGAAATTTCATCGAGATTAAATATTTTGTTCATCAAGCACACGTTACTATGTGTGACAACTGGGACCACCTTCATCCCATTAAATCTCTCCTAGCAGCCCAGTAGCTTGTATCCGACGCACCGCAGCCCACTTACTTTACCCTTCACAACCTTATATTGCCGATGCAATACAGACATTGCATCGAGATTAAATATTTTGTTTATCAAGCACACGTGCACATCTGTGTTAACTGGGCCCACCGTCATCTCACTAAATCTTTCCTGGGAGCCCAGTAGCTTCTATCCGACGCACCGCAGCCCACTTACTTTACCCTTTAAACCTTATATTGCCGATATAACACAGATACTGCATCGAGATTAAATATTTTGTTCATCAAGCACCCGTTCTCATATGTGACAATTAGGCTCACCGTCATCTGATTAAATGTCTTTTGGGAGACCAGTAGCTTCTATCCGACGCACCGAAGCCCACTTACTTTACCCTTCATAAACTTATATTGCCGATACAACACAGAAATTGCATCGAGATTAAATATTTTGTTCATCAAGCACACGTGCCTATTTGTGACAACTGGGCCCACCGTCATCTCATTAAATCTCACCTGGGAGCACTGTAGCTTGCATCCGACGCACCGCAGCCCACTTACTTTTCCCTTCACATCCTTATATTGCCGATACAATACAGAAATTGCATCGAGATTAAACATTTTGTTCATCAAGCACTAGTTCACATCTGTCACAACTGGGCCCACCTTCATCTCATTAAATCTCTCCTGGGAGCCCAGTAGCTTGTATCCGACGCACCGCAGCCCACTTACTTTACCCTTCACAACCTTATATTGCCGACACAACACAGAAATTGCATCGGATTAAATATTTTGTTCATCAAGCACACGTTCACATCTGTAACAACTGGGCCCACTGTCATCTCATTAAATCTCTCCTGGGAGCACATTAGCTTGTATCCGACGCACCGCAGCCCATTTACTTTACCCTTCACATCTTTATATTGCCGATACAGCACAGAAATTGCATCGAGATTAAATATTTTGTTCATCAAGCACACGTGCCTGTTTGTGACAACTGGGCCCACCGTCATCTCATTAAATCTCTCCTCGGAGACGAGTAGCTTCTATCTGTCGCACCGCAGCCCACTAACTTTACCCTTCGCAACTTTATATTGCCGATACAACACAGAAATTGCATCGAGATTAAATATTTTGTTCATCAAGCACACGTTCACATCTGTGACATCTGGGCCAACCGTCATCTCATTAAATATCTCCTGGGAGACCAGTAGCTTCTATCCGAAGCACCGCAGCCCACATAGTTTACCCTTCACAACCTTATATTGCCGATACAACACAGAAATTGCATCGAAATTAAATATTTTGTTCATCAAGCACAGGTTCCTATCCGTCACAACTGGGCCCACCGTCATCTCATTAAATCTATCCTCGGAGACGAGTAGCTTCTATCTGTCGCACCGCAGCCCACTAACTTTACCCTTCGCAACTTTATATTGCCGATACAACACAGAAATTGCATCGAGATTAAATATTTTGTTCATCAAGCACACGTTCACATCTGTGACATCTGGGCCAACCGTCATCTCATTAAATATCTCCTGGGAGACCAGTAGCTTCTATCCGAAGCACCGCAGCCCACATAGTTTACCCTTCACAACCTTATATTGCCGATACAACACAGAAATTGCATCGAGATTAAATACATTTGTTCATCAAGCACACGTTCACATCTGAGCAACTGAGCCCACCGTCATCTCATTAAATATCTCCTGGGAGCCCAGTAGCTTCTATCCGACGGACCCCAGCCCTCTTACTTGACCCTTCGAACATTATGTTGCCGATACAACACAGAAATTTCATCGAGATTAAATATTTTGTTCATCAAGCAAACGTTCCTATGTGTGACAACTGGGACCACCTTCATCCCATTAAATCTCTCCTAGGAGCCCAGTAGCTTGTATCCGATGCACCGCAGCCCACTTACTTTCCCCATCACAACCTTATATTGCCGATACATCACAGAAATTTCATCGAGATTAAATATTTTGTTTATCAAGCACACGTTCCTATCTGTCACAACTGGGTCCACCTTCATACCATTAAATCTCTCCTGGGTGCCCAGTAGCTTGTATCCGACGCACCGCAGCCCACTTACTTTACCCTTCACAACCTAATTTTGCCGATACAACACAGAAATTGCATCGAGATTAAATATTTTGTTCATCAAGCACACGTCATTAAATCTCTCCTGGGAGCCCAGTAGCTCGTATCCGACGCATTGCAGCCCACTTACTTTACCCTTCACAACCTTATTTTGCCGATACAACACAGAAATTGCATCGTGATTAAATATTTTGTTCATCAACCACTCGTTCCTATCTGTGACAATTGGGCCCACCGTCATCTCATTAATCTCCCCTGGGAGCCCAGTAGCTTCTATCCGACGGACCCCAGCCCTCTTACTTGACCCTTCGAACATTATGTTGCCGATACAACACAGAAATTTCATCGAGATTAAATATTTTGTTCATCAAGCAAACGTTCCTATGTGTGACAACTGGTACCTCCTTCATCCCATTAAATCTCTCCTCGGAGACGAGTAGCTTCTATCTGTCGCACCGCAGCCCACTAACTTTACCCTTCGCAACCTTATATTGCCGATACAACACAGAAATTACGTCGAGATTAAATATTTTGTTCATCAAGCACACGTTCACATCTGTGACATCTGGGCCAACCGTCATCTCATTAAATATCTCCTGGGAGACCAGTAGCTTCTATCCGACGCACCGCAGCCATTTACTTTACCCTTCAAATCTTATATTGCCGATACAACTCAGAAATTGCATCGAGATTAAATATTTTGTTCATCAAGCACACGTGCACATCTGTGACAACTGGGCCCAACGTCATCTCATTAAATCTCTCATGGGAGCCCAGTAACTGCTATCTGACGCACCGCAGCACACTTACTTTACCCTTCAAACCTTATATTGCCGATACAACAATGAAATTGCATCGAGATTAAATATTTTGTTCATCAAGCACTCGTTCTCATCTTTGACAATTAGGCCCACCGTCATCTCATTAAATCTCTCCTGGGAGACCAGTAGCTTCAATCCGACGCAGCGCAGCCCACTTACTTTACCCTTCACAACCTTATATTGCCGATACAACACAGAAATTGCATCGAGATTAAATATTTTGTTCATCAAGCACACGTTCACATCTGTGCAACTGAGCCCACCGTCATCTCATTAAATATCTCCTGGGAGCCCAGTAGCTTCAATCCGACGGACCCCTGCCCTCTTACTTGACCCTTCGAACATTATGTTGCCGATACAACACAGAAATTTCATCGAGATTAAATATTTTGTTCATCAGGCACACGTTCTCATCTGTGACAACTGGGCCCACCTTCATCCCATTAAATCTCTCCTAGGAGCCCTGTAGCTTGTATCCGACGCACCGCAGCCCACTTACTTTACCCTTCACAACCTTATATTGCCGATACAACACAGAAATTGCCTTGAGATTAAATATTTTGTTCATCGAGCATAAGTTCCTATCTGTGACAACTGGGCACACCGTCATCTCATTAATTCCCTCCTTGGAGCCCAGTAGCTTGTATCCGCTGCACCGCAGCCCACTTACTTTCCCCTTCACTACATTATATTGCCGATACAAACAGAAATATCATCGAGATTAAATTTTTTGTTCATCAAGCACACGTTCCTATATGTGACAACTGGGCCCAACTTCATCCCATTAAATCTCTCCTGGGAGACCAGTAGCCTGTATCCGACGCACCGAATCCCACTTACTTTACCCTTCACAACCTTATTTTGCCGATACAACACAGAAATTGCCTTGAGATTAAATATTTTGTTCATCCAGAACACGTTCCTATCTGTGACAACTCGGCCCAACGTCATCTCATTAAATCTCTCCTGGGAGACCAGTGGCCTGTATCCGACGCACCGCAGCCCACTTACTTTAACCTTCACAATCTTATTTTGCCGATACAACACAGAAATTGCATCGAGATTAAATATTTTGTTCATCAAGCACTCGTTCACATCTGTGACAACAGGGCCCACCTTTATCTCATTAAATCTCTCCTGGGAGCCCAGTAGCTTGTATCCGACGCAACGCAGCCCACTTACTTTACCCTTCACAACCTTATATTGCCGATACAACACAGAAATTGCATCGAGATTAAATATTTTGTTCATCAAGCACACGTTCACATCTGTGCAACTGAGCCCACCGTCATCTCATTAAATATCTCCTGGGAGCCCAGTAGCTTCTATCCGACGGACCCCAGCCCTCTTACTTGACCCTTCGAACATTATGTTGCCGATACAACACTGAAATTTCATCGAAATTAAATATTTTGATCATCAAGCACACGTTCCTATGTGTGACAACTGGGACCACCTTCATCCCATTAAATCTCTCCTAGGAGCCCAGTAGCTTGTATCCGACGCACCGCAGCCCACTTACTTTACCCTTCACAACCTTGTATTGCCGATACAACACAGAAACTGCATCGAGATTAAATATCTTGTTCATCAAGCACACGTTCACATGTGTGACAACTATGCCCACCGTCATATCATTAAATCTCTCCTGGGAGACCAGTAGCTTCTATACAACGCACCGCAGCCCACTTACTTTATCTTTAACAACCTTATATTGCCGATACAACACAGAAATTGCATCGAGATTAAATATTTTGTTCATCAAGCACTCTTTCACATCTCTGACAACTGGGTCCAGCATCATCTCATTAAATCTCTCCTGGGAGCCCAGTAGGTTCTATCCGACAGACCGCAGCCCACTTACTTTACCCTTCATACCTTATATTGCCGATACAAAACAGAAATTGCATCGAGATTGAATATTTTGTTCATCAAGCACACGTTCTCATCTGTGACAACTAAGGCCACCGTCAACTCTTTACATCTCTCCTGGGAGACCAGTAGCCTGTATCCGACGCACCGCAGCCCACTTACTTTACCCTTCACAACCTTACATTGCCGATGCAATACAGACATTGCATCGAGATTAAATATTTTGTTCATCAAGCACTCGTGCACATCTGTGTCAACTGGGCCCACCGTCATCTCACTAAATCTCTCCTGGGAGCCCAGTAGCTTCTATCCGACGCACCGCAGCCCACTTACTTTACCCTTCAAACCTTATATTGCCGATACAACACAGAAATTGCATCGAGATTAAATATTTTGTTCATCAAGCACCCGTTCTCATTTGTGACAATTAGGCCCACCGTCATCTGATCAAATGTCTCCTGGGAGACCAGTAGCTTCTATCCGACGCACCGAAGCCCACTTACTTTACCCTTCATAACCTTATATTGCCGATACAACACAGAAATTGCATCGAGGTTAAATATTTTGTTCATCAAGCACACGTGCCTATTTGTGACAACTGGGCCCACCGTCATCTCATTAAATCTCACCTGCGAGCACTGTAGCTTGCATCCGACGCACCGCAGCCCACTTACTTTTCCCTTCACATCCTTATATTGCCGATACAATACAGAAATTGCATCGAGATTAAATATTTTGTTCATCAAGCACTAGTTCACAACTGTCACAACTGGGCCCACCTTCATCTCATTAAATCTCTCCTGGGAGCCCAGTAGCTTGTATCCGACGCACCGCAGCCCACTTACTTTACCCTTCACAACCTTATATTGCCGACACAACACAGAAATTGCATCGGATTAAATATTTTGTTCATCAAGCACACGTTCACATCTGTAACAACTGGGCCCACTGTCATCTCATTAAATCTCTCCTCGGAGACGAGTAGCTTCTATCTGACGCACCGCAGCCCACTAACTTTACCCTTCGCAACTTTATATTGCCGATACAACACAGAAATTACGTCGAGATTAAATATTTTGTTCATCAAGCACACGTGCACATCTGTGTCAACTGGGCCCACCGTCATCTCATTGAATCTCTCCTGGGAGACCAGTAGCTTGTATCCGACGCACCGCAGCCCATTTACTTTACCCTTCACAACTTTATATTGCCGATACAACACAGAAATTGCATCGAGATTAAATATTTTGTTCATCAAGCACACGTTCACATCTGTGACATCTGGGCCAACCGTCATCTCATTAAATATCTCCTGGGAGACCAGTAGCTTCTATCCGACGCACCGCAGCCCACTTACTTTACCCTTCACAACCTAATTTTGCCGATACAACACAGAAATTGCATCGAGATTAAATATTTTGTTCATCAAGCACACGTTCCTATCTGTCACAACTGGGCCCACCGTCATCTCATTAAATCTCTCCTGGGAGCCCAGTAGCTTGTATCCGACGCACCGCAGCCCACTTACTTTTCCCTTCACATCGTTATATTGCCGATACAACACAGAAATTGCATCGAGATTAAATATTTTGTTCATCAAGCACTCGTTCACATCTGTGACAACTGGGCCCACCTTCATCTCACTAAATCTCTCCTGGGAGCCCAGTAGCTTGTATCCGACGCACCGCAGCCCACTTACTTTACCCTTCACAACATTATATTGCTCATACAACACAGAAATTGCATCGAGATTAAATATTTTGTTTATCAAGCAGACGTTCACATCTGTGCAACTGGGCCCACCGTCATCTCATTAAATCTCTCCTGGGAGCCCAGTAGCTTCTATCCGACGCACCGCAGCCCTCTTACTTGACCCTTCAAACATTATGCTGCCGATACAACACAGAAATTTCATCGAGATTAAATATTTTGTTCATCAAGCACACGTTCCTATGTGTGACAACTGGGCCCACCTTCATCCCATTAAATCTCTCCTAGGAGCCCAGTAGCTTGTATCCGACGCACCGCAGCCCACTTACTTTACCCTTCACAACCTTATATTGCCGATACAACACAGAAATTGCCTAGAGATTAAATATTTTGTTCATCGAGCATAAGTTCCTATCTGTGACAACTGCGCACACCGTCATCTCATTAATTCCCTCCTGGGAGCCCAGTAGCTTGTATCCGATGCACCGCAGCCCACTTACTTTCCCCTTCACTACATTATATTGCCGATACAACACAGAAATATCATCGAGATTAAATATTTTGTTCATCAAGCACACGTTCCTATGTGTGACAACTGGGCCCATCTTCATCCCATTAAATCTCTCCTGGGAGACCAGTAGCCTGTATCCGACGCACCGCAGCCCACTTACTTTACCCTTCACAACCTTATTTTGCCGATACAGCACAGAAATTGCCTTGAGATTAAATATTTTGTTCATCCAGAACACGTTCCTATCTGTGACAACTGGGCCCAACGTCATCTCATTCAATCTCTCCTGGGAGACCAGTAGCCTGTATCCGACGCACCGCAGCCCACTTACTTTAACCTTCACAACCTTATTTTGCCGATACAACACAGAAATTGCATCGAGATTAAATATTTTGTTCATCAAGCACACGTGCACATCTGTGACTACTAAGCCCAAAGTCATCTCATTAAATCTCTCCTGGGAACCCAGTAGCTTCTATCCCACGCACCGCAGCCCACTTACTTTAACCTTCACAACCTTATATTACCGATACAACACAGAAATTGCCTTGAGATTAAATATTTTGTTCATCAAGCACTCGTTCTCATCTGTGAGAACTAGGCCCACCGTCATCTCATTAAATCTCTTCTGGGAGACCAGTAGCTTCTATCCGACGCACCACAGCCCACCTACTTTAGCCTTCACAACCCTATATTGCCGATACAACACAGAAATTTCATCGAGATTAAATATTTTGTTCATCAGGCACACGTTCCTATGTGTGACAACTGGGCCCAACTTCATCCCATTAAATCTCTCCTGGGAGACCAGTAGCTTCTATCCGACGCACCACTGCACACTTACTTTAGACTTCACAACCTTATATTGCCGATACAACACAGAAATTGCATAGAGATTAATTATTTTGTTCATCAAGCATCCGTTCACATCTGTGACAACTGGGCCCACCGTCTTCTCATTATATCTCTCTTGGGAGCCCAGTAGCTTCTATCCGACGCACTGCAGCCCACTTACTTTACCCTTCACAACATTATATTGCTGATACAACACAGAAATTGCATCGAGATTAAATATTTTGTTTATCAAGCAGACGTTCACATCTGTGCAACTGGGCCCACCGTCGTCTCATTAAATCTCTCCTGGGAGCCCTGTAGCTTCTATCCGACGCACCGCAGCCCTCTTACTTGACCCTTCAAACATTATGCTGCCGATACAACACAGAAATTTCATCGAGATTAAATATTTTTTTCATCAAGCAAACGTTCCTATGTGTGACAACTGGGCCCACCTTCATCCCATTAAATCTCTCCTAGGAGCCCAGTAGCTTGTATCCGACGCACCGCAGCCCACTTACTTTACCCTTCACAACCTTATATTGCCGATACAACACAGAAATATCATCGAGATTAAATATTTTGTTCATCAAGCACACGTTCCTATGTGTGACAACTGGGCCCAACTTCATCCCATTAAATCTCTCCTGGGAGACCAGTAGCTTCTATCCGACGCACCACTGCACACTTACTTTAGACTTCACAACCTTATATTGCCGATACAACACAGAAATTGCATAGAGATTAATTATTTTGTTCATCAAGCATCCGTTCACATCTGTGACAACTGGGCCCACCGTCTTCTCATTATATCTCTCTTGGGAGCCCAGTAGCTTCTATCCGACGCACCGCAGCCCACTTATTTTTCCCTTCACATCGTTATATTGCCGATACAACACAGAAATTGCATCGAGATTAAATATTTTGTTCATCAAGCACTCGTTCACATCTGTGATAACAGGGCCCACCTTTATCTCTTTAAATCTCTCCTGGGAGCCCAGTAGCCTGTATCCGACGCACCGCAGCCCTCTTACTTTAACCTTCACAACCTTATTTTGCCGATACAACACAGAAATTGCATCGAGATTAAATATTTTGTTCATCAAGCACTCGTTCTCATCTGTGAGAACTAGGCCCACCGTCATCTCATTAAATCTCTTCTGGGAGACCAGTAGCTTCTATCCGACGCACCACAGCCCACCTACTTTAGCCTTCACAACCCTATATTGCCGATACAACACAGAAATTTCATCGAGATTAAATATTTTGTTCATCAAGCACACGTTCACATCTGTGACAACTGGGCCCACCTTCATCTCATTAAATCTCTGCTGGGAGCCCAGTAGCTTGTATCCGACGCACTGCAGCCCACTTACTTTTCCCTTCACATCGTTATATTGCCGATACAACACAGATATTGCATCGAGATTAAATATTTTGTTCATCAAGCACACGTTCACATCTGTGACAACTGGGCCCACCTTCATCTCATTAAATCTCTGCTGGGAGCCCAGTAGCTTGTATCCGACGCACTGCAGCCCACTTACTTTACCCTTCACAACATTATATTGCTGATACAACACAGAAATTGCATCGAGAATAAATATTTTGTTTATCAAGCAGACGTTCACATCTGTGCAACTGGGCCCACCGTCGTCTCATTAAATCTCTCCTGGGAGCCCTGTAGCTTCTATCCGACGCACCGCAGCCCTCTTACTTGACCCTTCAAACATTATGCTGCCGATACAACACAGAAATTTCATCGAGATTAAATATTTTGTTCATCAAGCAAACGTTCCTATGTGTGACAACTGGGCCCACCTTCATCCCATTACATCTCTCCTAGGAGCCCAGTAGCTTGTATCCGACGCACCGCAGCCCACTTACTTTACCCTTCACAACCTTATATTGCCGATACAACACAGAAATATCATCGAGATTAAATATTTTGTTCATCAAGCACACGTTCCTATGTGTGACAACTGGGCCCAACTTCATCCCATTAAATCTCTCCTGGGAGACCAGTAGCTTCTATCCGACGCACCACAGCACACTTACTTTGGACTTCACAACGTTATATTGCCGATACAACACAGAAATTGCATAGAGATTAATTATTTTGTTCATCAAGCATCCGTTCACATCTGTGACAACTGGGCCCACCGTCTTCTCATTATATCTCTCTTGGGAGCCCAGTAGCTTCTATCCGACGCACCGCAGCCCACTTATTTTTCCCTTCACATCGTTATATTGCCGATACAACACAGAAATTGCATCGAGATTAAATATTTTGTTCATCAAGCACTCGTTCACATCTGTGATAACAGGGCCCACCTTTATCTCTTTAAATCTCTCCTGGGAGCCCAGTAGCCTGTATCCGACGCACCGCAGCCCTCTTACTTTAACCTTCACAACCTTATTTTCCCGATACAACACAGAAATTGCATCGAGATTAAATATTTTGTTCATCAAGCACTCGTTCTCATCTGTGACAATTAGGCCCACCGTCATCTCATTAAATCTCTCCTGGGAGACCAGTAGCTTCTATCCGACGCACCACAGCACACTTACTTTAGACTTCACAACCTTATATTGCCGATACAACACAGAAATTGCATAGAGATTAATTATTTTGTTCATCAAGCATCCGTTCACATCTGTGACAACTGGGCCCACCGTCTTCTCATTATATCTCTCTTGGGAGCCCAGTAGCTTCTATCCGACGCACCGCAGCCCACTTATTTTTCCCTTCACATCGTTATATTGCCGATACAACACAGAAATTGCATCGAGATTAAATATTTTGTTCATCAAGCACTCGTTCACATCTGTGATAACAGGGCCCACCTTTATCTCTTTAAATCTCCTGGGAGCCCAGTAGCTTGTATCCGACGCAACGCAGCCCACTTACTTTACCCTTCACAACCTTATATTGCCGATACAACACAGAAATTGCATCGAGATTAGATATTTTGTTCATCAAGCACACGTTCACATCTGTGCAACTGAGCCCACCGTCATCTCATTAAATATCTCCTGGGAGCCCAGTAGCTTCTATCCGACGGACCCCAGCCCTCTTACTTGACCCTTCGAACATTATGTTGCCGATACAACACAGAAATTTCATCGAGATTAAATATTTTGTTCATCAAGCACACGTTACTATGTGTGACAACTGGGACGACCTTCATCCCATTAAATCTCTCCTAGCAGCCCAGTAGCTTGTATCCGACGCACCGCAGCCCACTTACTTTACCCTTCACAACCTTATATTGCCGATGCAATACAGACATTGCATCGAGATTAAATATTTTGTTTATCAAGCACACGTGCTCATCTGTGTTAACTGGGCCCACCGTCATCTCACTAAATCTCTCCTGGGAGCCCAGTAGCTTCTATCCGACGCACCGCAGCCCACTTACTTTACCCTTTAAACCCTATATTGCCGATATAACACAGATATTGCATCGAGATTAAATATTTTGTTCATCAAGCACCCGTTCTCATATGTGACAATTAGGCTCACCGTCATCTGATTAAATGTCTTTTGGGAGACCAGTAGCTTCTATCCGACGCACCGAAGCCCACTTACTTTACCCTTCATAAACTTATATTGCCGATACAACACAGAAATTTCATCGAGATTAAATATTTTGTTCATCAAGCACACGTTCACATCTGTGACAACTGGGCCCACCGTCATCTCATTAAATCTCTCCTGGGAGACCAGTAGCTTGCATCCGACGCACCGCAGCCCACTTACTTTTCCCTTCACATCGTTATATTCCCGATACAACACAGATATTGCATCGAGATTAAATATTTTGTTCATCAAGCACACGTTCACATCTGTGACAACTGGGCCCACCTTCATCTCATTAAATCTCTGCTGGGAGCCCAGTAGCTTGTATCCGACGCACTGCAGCCCACTTACTTTACCCTTCACAACATTATATTGCTGATACAACACAGAAATTGCATCGAGATTAAATATTTTGTTTATCAAGCAGACGTTCACATCTGTGCAACTGGGCCCACCGTCGTCTCATTAAATCTCTCCTGGGAGACCAGTAGCTTGCATCCGACGCACCGCAGCCCACTTACTTTTCCCTTCACATCGTTATATTGCCGATACAACACAGATATTGCATCGAGATTAAATATTTTGTTCATCAAGCACACGTTCACATCTGTGACAACTGGGCCCACCTTCATCTCATTAAATCTCTCCTGGGAGCCCAGTAGCTTGTATCCGACGCACCGCAGCCCACTTACTTTACCCTTCACAACATTATATTGCTGATACAACACAGAAATTGCATCGAGATTAAATATTTTGTTTATCAAGCAGACGTTCACATCTGTGCAACTGGGCCCACCGTCATCTCATTAAATCTCTCCTGGGAGACCAGTAGCTTGCATCCGACGCACCGCAGCCCACTTACTTTTCCCTTCACATCGTTATATTGCCGATACAACACAGATATTGCATCGAGATTAAATATTTTGTTCATCAAGCACACGTTCACATCTGTGACAACTGGGCCCACCTTCATCTCATTAAATCTCTGCTGGGAGCCCAGTAGCTTGTATCCGACGCACTGCAGCCCACTTACTTTACCCTTCACAACATTATATTGCTGATACAACACAGAAATTGCATCGAGATTAAATATTTTGTTTATCAAGCAGACGTTCACATCTGTGCAACTGGGCCCACCGTCGTCTCATTAAATCTCTCCTGGGAGCCCTGTAGCTTCTATCCGACGCACCGCAGCCTGCTTACTTGACCCTTCAAACATTATGCTGCCGATACAACACAGAAATTTCATCGAGATTAAATATTTTGTTCATCAAGCAAACGTTCCTATGTGTGACAACTGGGCCCACCTTCATCCCATTAAATCTCTCCTAGGAGCCCAGTAGCTTGTATCCGACGCACCGCAGCCCACTTGCTTTACCCTTCACAACCTTATATTGCCGATACAACACAGAAATATCATCGAGATTAAATATTTTGTTCATCAAGCACACGTTCCTATGTGTGACAACTGGGCCCAACTTCATCCCATTAAATCTCTCCTGGGAGACCAGTAGCTTCTATCCGACGCACCACAGCACACTTACTTTAGACTTCACAACCTTATATTGCCGATACAACACAGAAATTGCATAGAGATTAATTATTTTGTTCATCAAGCATCCGTTCACATCTGTGACAACTGGGCCCACCGTCTTCTCATTATATCTCTCTTGGGAGCCCAGTAGCTTCTATCCGACGCACCGCAGCCCACTTATTTTTCCCTTCACATCGTTATATTGCCGATACAACACAGAAATTGCATCGAGATTAAATATTTTGTTCATCAAGCACTCGTTCACATCTGTGATAACAGGGCCCACCTTTATCTCTTTAAATCTCTCCTGGGAGCCCAGTAGCTTGTATCCGACGCAACGCAGCCCACTTACTTTACCCTTCACAACCTTATATTGCCGATACAACACAGAAATTGCATCGAGATTAGATATTTTGTTCATCAAGCACACGTTCACATCTGTGCAACTGAGCCCACCGTCATCTCATTAAATATCTCCTGGGAGCCCAGTAGCTTCTATCCGACGGACCCCAGCCCTCTTACTTGACCCTTCGAACATTATGTTGCCGATACAACACAGAAATTTCATCGAGATTAAATATTTTGTTCATCAAGCACACGTTACTATGTGTGACAACTGGGACCACCTTCATCCCATTAAATCTCTCCTAGCAGCCCAGTAGCTTGTATCCGACGCACCGCAGCCCACTTACTTTACCCTTCACAACCGTATATTGCCGATGCAATACAGACATTGCATCGAGATTAAATATTTTGTTTATCAAGCACACGTGCACATCTGTGTTAACTGGGCCCACCGTCATCTCACTAAATCTCTCCTGGGAGCCCAGTAGCTTCTATCCGACGCACCGCAGCCCACTTACTTTACCCTTTAAACCTTATATTGCCGATATAACACAGATACTGCATCGAGATTAAATATTTTGTTCATCAAGCACCCGTTCTCGTATGTGACAATTAGGCTCACCGTCATCTGATTAAATGTCTTTTGGGAGACCAGTAGCTTCTATCCGACGCACCGAAGCCCACTTACTTTACCCTTCATAAACTTATATTGCCGATACAACACAGAAATTGCATCGAGATTAAATATTTTGTTCATCAAGCACACGTGCCTATTTGTGACAACTGGGCCCACCGTCATCTCATTAAATCTCACCTGGGAGCACTGTAGCTTGCATCCGACGCACCGCAGCCCACTTACTTTTCCCTTCACATCCTTATATTGCCGATACAATACAGAAATTGCATCGAGATTAAACATTTTGTTCATCAAGCACTAGTTCACATCTGTCACAACTGGGCCCACCTTCATCTCATTAAATCTCTCCTGGGAGCCCAGTAGCTTGTATCCGACGCACCGCAGCCCACTTACTTTACCCTTCACAACCTTATATTGCCGACACAACACAGAAATTGCATCGGATTAAATATTTTGTTCATCAAGCACACGTTCACATCTGTAACAACTGGGCCCACTGTCATCTCATTAAATCTCTCCTGGGAGCACATTAGCTTGTATCCGACGCACCGCAGCCCATTTACTTTACCCTTCACATCTTTATATTGCCGATACAGCACAGAAATTGCATCGAGATTAAATATTTTGTTCATCAAGCACACGTGCCTGTTTGTGACAACTGGGCCCACCGTCATCTCATTAAATCTCTCCTCGGAGACGAGTAGCTTCTATCTGTCGCACCGCAGCCCACTAACTTTACCCTTCGCAACTTTATATTGCCGATACAACACAGAAATTGCATCGAGATTAAATATTTTGTTCATCAAGCACACGTTCACATCTGTGACATCTGGGCCAACCGTCATCTCATTAAATATCTCCTGGGAGACCAGTAGCTTCTATCCGAAGCACCGCAGCCCACATAGTTTACCCTTCACAACCTTATATTGCCGATACAACACAGAAATTGCATCGAAATTAAATATTTTGTTCATCAAGCACAGGTTCCTATCTGTCACAACTGGGCCCACCGTCATCTCATTAAATCTATCCTGGGAGCCCAGTAGCTTGTATCCGACGCACCGCAGCCCACTTGCTTTTCCCTTCACATCGTTATTTTGCCGATACAACACAGAAATTGCATCGAGATTAAATATTTTGTTCATCAAGCACTCGTTCACATCTGTGACAACAGGGCCCACCTTTATCTCATTAAATCCCTCCTGGGAGCCCAGTAGCTTGTATCCGACGCAACGCAGCCCACTTACTTTACCCTTCACAACCTTATATTGCCGATACAACACAGAAATTGCATCGAGATTAAATACATTTGTTCATCAAGCACACGTTCACATCTGAGCAACTGAGCCCACCGTCATCTCATTAAATATCTCCTGGGAGCCCAGTAGCTTCTATCCGACGGACCCCAGCCCTCTTACTTGACCCTTCGAACATTATGTTGCCGATACAACACAGAAATTTCATCGAGATTAAATATTTTGTTCATCAAGCAAACGTTCCTATGTGTGACAACTGGGACCACCTTCATCCCATTAAATCTCTCCTAGGAGCCCAGTAGCTTGTATCCGATGCACCGCAGCCCACTTACTTTCCCCATCACAACCTTATATTGCCGATACATCACAGAAATTTCATCGAGATTAAATATTTTGTTTATCAAGCACACGTTCCTATCTGTCACAACTGGGTCCACCTTCATACCATTAAATCTCTCCTGGGTGCCCAGTAGCTTGTATCCGACGCACCGCAGCCCACTTACTTTACCCTTCACAACCTAATTTTGCCGATACAACACAGAAATTGCATCGAGATTAAATATTTTGTTCATCAAGCACACGTCATTAAATCTCTCCTGGGAGCCCAGTAGCTTGTATCCGACGCATTGCAGCCCACTTACTTTACCCTTCACAACCTTATTTTGCCGATACAACACAGAAATTGCATCGTGATTAAATATTTTGTTCATCAACCACTCGTTCCTATCTGTGACAATTGGGCCCACCGTCATCTCATTAATCTCCACTGGGAGCCCAGTAGCTTCTATCCGACGGACCCCAGCCCTCTTACTTGACCCTTCGAACATTATGTTGCCGATACAACACAGAAATTTCATCGAGATTAAATATTTTGTTCATCAAGCAAACGTTCCTATGTGTGACAACTGGTACCACCTTCATCCCATTAAATCTCTCCTCGGAGACGAGTAGCTTCTATCTGTCGCACCGCAGCCCACTAACTTTACCCTTCGCAACCTTATATTGCCGATACAACACAGAAATTACGTCGAGATTAAATATTTTGTTCATCAAGCACACGTTCACATCTGTGACATCTGGGCCAACCGTCATCTCATTAAATATCTCCTGGGAGACCAGTAGCTTCTATCCGACGCACCGCAGCCATTTACTTTACCCTTCAAATCTTATATTGCCGATACAACTCAGAAATTGCATCGAGATTAAATATTTTGTTCATCAAGCACACGTGCACATCTGTGACAACTGGGCCCAACGTCATCTCATTAAATCTCTCATGGGAGCCCAGTAACTGCTATCTGACGCACCGCAGCACACTTACTTTACCCTTCAAACCTTATATTGCCGATACAACACAGAAATTGAATCGAGATTAAATATTTTGTTCATCAACCACTCGTTCCTATCTGTGACAACTGGGCCCACCGTCATCTCATTAAATCTGTCCTGGGAGCCCAGTAGCTTGTATCCGACGCACCGCAGCCCATTTAATTTTCTCTTCACATCCTTATATTGCCGACACCACACAGAAATTGCATCGAGATTGAGTATTTTGTTCATCATGCACTCGTTCACATCTGTGACAGCTGGGCCCACCGTCATCTCATTAATCTCCCCTGGGAGCCCAGTAGCTTCTATCCGATGCTCCGCAGCCCACTTACTTTACCCTTCAGAACCCTATATTGCCGATACAAAACAGAAATTGCATCGAGATTAAATATTTTGTTCATCAAGCTCACGTTCACATCTGTGACAACTGGGCCCAGCATCATCTCATTAAATCTCTCCTGGGAGTCCAGTAGATTCTATCCGACGCACCGCAGCCCACTTACTTTTCCCTTCACATCCTTATATTGCCGATACAACACGGAAATTGCATCGAGATTAAAAATTTGGTTCATCAAGCACTCGTTCCTATCTGCGATAACTGGCCCCAACGTCATCTAATCAAATCTCTCCTAGGAGCCCAGTACCTTGTATCCGACGCACCGCAGCCCCCTTACTTTACCCTTCACAACCTTATATTGCCGATACAACACAGAAATTGCATCTAGATTATATATCTTTTTCATCAAGCACACGTTCACATGTGTGACAACTATGCCCACCGTCATATCATTAAATCTCTCCTGGGAGACCAGTAGCTTGTATCCGACGCACCGCAGCCCATTTACTTTACCCTTCACAACTCTATATTGCCGATACAACACAGAAATTGCATCGAGATTAAATATTTTGTTCATCAAGCACACATTCACATCTGTGACAACTGGGCCCACAGTCATCTCATTAAATCTATCCTGGGAGACCAGTAGCCTGTATCCGACGCACCGCAGCCCACTGACTTTACCCTTCACAACCTTATTTTGCCGAAACAACACAGAAATTGCATCGAGATTAAATATTTTGTTCATCAAGCACACGTGCACATCTGTGACAACTAGGGCCACCGTCATCTCTACAAATCTCTCCTGGGAGAACAGTAGCATCGATCCGACGCACCGCAGCCCACTGACTTTACCCTTCACAACATTATTTCGCCGATACAACACAGAAATTGCATCATGATTAAATATTTTGCTCATCAAGGACACGTTCACATCTGTGACAACTGGGAGCACTGTCATGTCATTAAATCTCTCCTGGGAGCCCAGTAGCATCTATCCGACGAACCGCAGCCCACTGACTTTACCCTTCACAACCTTATTTTGCCGAAACAACACAGAAATTGCATCGAGATTTAATATTTTGTTCATCAAGCACACGTTCACATCTGTGACAACTGGGCCCACAGTCATCTCATTAAATCTCTCCTGGGAGCCCAGTAGCATCAATCTGAGGCACCGCAGCCCACTGACTTTACCCTTCACAATCTTATTTTGCCGATACAGCACAGAAATTGCATCGTCCTTAAATATTTTTTTTCATCAGGGACACGTTCACATCTGTGACAACTGGGTCCACTGTCATCTCATTAAATCTCTCCTGGGAGACAAGTAGCCTGTATCCGACGCACCGCAGCCCACTGACTTTACCCTTCACAACATTATTTCGCCGATACAACACAGAAATTGCATCGTGATTAAATATTTTGCTCATCAAGGACACGTTCACATCTGTGACAACTGGGCCCACTGTCATGTCATTAAATCTCTCCTGGGAGCCCAGTAGCATCTATCCGACGAACCGCAGCCCACTGACTTTACCCTTCACAACCTTATTTTGCCGATACAACACAGAAATTGCATCGTGATTAAATATTTTGCTCATCAAGCACACGTTCACATCTGTGACAACTGGGCCCACTGTCATCTCATTAAATCTCTCCTGGGAGCCCAGTAGCATCTATCCGAGGCACCGCAGCCCACTGACTTTACCCTTCACAATCTTATTTTGCCGATACAACACAGAAATTGCATCGTCATTAAATATTTTTTTTTCATCAGGGACACGTTTACATCTGTGACAACTGGGTCCACTGTCATCTCATTAAATCTCTCCTGGGAGACAAGTAGCCTGTATCCGACGCACCACAGCCCACTTACTTTACCCTTCACAACCTTATTTTGCCGATACAACACAGAAATTGCATCGAGATTAAATATTTTGTTCATCAAGCACACGTGCACATCTATGACAACTAGGGCCACCGTCATCTCTATAAATCTCTCCTGGGAGAACAGTAGCATCGATCCGACGCACCGCAGCCCACTGACTTTACCCTTCACAACATTATTTCGCCGATACAACACAGAAATTGCATCGTGATTAAATATTTTGCTCATCAAGGACACGTTCACATCTGTGACAACTGGGCCCACTGTCATGTCATTAAATCCCTCCTGGGAGCCCAGTAGCATCTATCCGACGAACCGCAGCCCACTGACTTTACCCTTCACAATCTTATTTTGCCGATACAACACAGAAATTGCATCGTGATTAAATATTTTGCTCATCAAGGACACGTTCACATCTGTGACAACTGGGCCCACTGTCATGTCATTAAATCTCTCCTGGGAGCCCAGTAGCATCTATCCGAGGCACCGCAGCCCACTGACTTTACCCTTCACAATCTTATTTTGCCGATACAACACAGAAATTGCATCGTCATTAAATATTTTTTTTCATCAGGGACACGTTCACATCTGTGACAACTGGGTCCACTGTCATCTCATTAAATCTCTCCTGGGAGACAAGTAGCCTGTATCCGACGCACCGCAGCCCACTTACTTTACCCTTCACAACCTTATTTTGCCGATACAACACAGAAATTGCATCGAGATTAAATATTTTGTTCATCAAGCACACGTGCACATCTGTGACAACTAGGGCCACCGTCATCTCTATAAATCTCTCCTGGGAGAACAGTAGCATCGATCCGACGCACCGCAGCCCACTGACTTTACCCTTCACAACATTATTTCGCCGATACAACACAGAAATTGCATCGTGATTAAATATTTTGCTCATCAAGGACACGTTCACATCAGTGACAACTGGGAGCACTGTCATGTCATTAAATCTCTCCTGGGAGCCCAGTAGCATCTATCCGAGGCACCGCAGCCCACTGACTTTACCCTTCACAATCTTATTTTACCGATACAACACAGAAATTGCATCGTCATTAAATATTTTTTTTCATCAGGGACACGTTCACATCTGTGACAACTAGGTCCACTGTCATCTCATTAAATCTCTCCTGGGAGACAAGTAGCCTGTATCCGACACACCGCAGCCCACTTACTTTACCCTTCACAACCTTATTTTGCCGATACAACACAGAAATTGCATCGTGATTAAATATTTTGCTCATCAAGGACACGTTCACATCTGTGACAACTGGGCCCACTGTCATGTCATTAAATCTCTCCTGGGAGCCCAGTAGCATCTATCCGACGAACCGCAGCCCACTGACTTTCCCTTCACAACCTTATTTTGCCGATACAACACAGAAATTGCATCGAGATTAAATATTTTGTTCATCAAGCACACGTTCACATGTGTGACAACTGGGCCCACTGTCATCTCATTAAATCACTCCTGGGAGCCCAGTAGCATCTATCCGAGGCACCGCAGCCCACTGACTTTACCCTTCACAATCTTATTTTGCCGATACAACACAGAAATTGCATCGTCATTAAATATTTTTTTTTCATCAGGGACACGTTTACATCTGTGACAACTGGGTCCACTGTCATCTCATTAAATCTCTCCTGGGAGACAAGTAGCCTGTATCCGACGCACCACAGCCCACTTACTTTACCCTTCACAACCTTATTTTGCCGATACAACACAGAAATTGCATCGAGATTAAATATTTTGTTCATCAAGCACACGTTCACATCTGTGACATCTGGGCCAACCGTCATCTCATTAAATATCTCCTGGGAGACCAGTAGCCTCTATCCGAAGCACCGCAGCCCACATAGTTTACCCTTCACAACCTTATATTGCCGATACAACACAGAAATTGCATCGAAATTAAATATTTTGTTCATCAAGCACAGGTTCCTATCTGTCACAACTGGGCCCACCGTCATCTCATTAAATCTATCCTGGGAGCCCAGTAGCTTGTATCCGACGCACCGCAGCCCACTTACTTTTCCCTTCACATCGTTATTTTGCCGATACAACACAGAAATTGCATCGAGATTAAATATTTTGTTCATCAAGCACTCGTTCACATCTGTGACAACAGGGCCCACCTTTATCTCATTAAATCCCTCCTGGGAGCCCAGTAGCTTGTATCCGACGCAACGCAGCCCACTTACTTTACCCTTCACAACCTTATATTGCCGATACAACACAGAAATTGCATCGAGATTAAATACATTTGTTCATCAAGCACACGTTCACATCTGAGCAACTGAGCCCACCGTCATCTCATTAAATATCTCCTGGGAGCCCAGTAGCTTCTATCCGACGGACCCCAGCCCTCTTACTTGACCCTTCGAACATTATGTTGCCGATACAACACAGAAATTTCATCGAGATTAAATATTTTGTTCATCAAGCAAACGTTCCTATGTGTGACAACTGGGACCACCTTCATCCCATTAAATCTCTCCTAGGAGCCCAGTAGCTTGTATCCGATGCACCGCAGCCCACTTACTTTCCCCATCACAACCTTATATTGCCGATACATCACAGAAATTTCATCGAGATTAAATATTTTGTTTATCAAGCACACGTTCCTATCTGTCACAACTGGGTCCACCTTCATACCATTAAATCTCTCCTGGGTGCCCAGTAGCTTGTATCCGACGCACCGCAGCCCACTTACTTTACCCTTCACAACCTAATTTTGCCGATACAACACAGAAATTGCATCGAGATTAAATATTTTGTTCATCAAGCACACGTCATTAAATCTCTCCTGGGAGCCCAGTAGCTTGTATCCGACGCATTGCAGCCCACTTACTTTACCCTTCACAACCTTATTTTGCCGATACAACACAGAAATTGCATCGTGATTAAATATTTTGTTCATCAACCACTCGTTCCTATCTGTGACAATTGGGCCCACCGTCATCTCATTAATCTCCCCTGGGAGCCCAGTAGCTTCTATCCGACGGACCCCAGCCCTCTTACTTGACCCTTCGAACATTATGTTGCCGATACAACACAGAAATTTCATCGAGATTAAATATTTTGTTCATCAAGCAAACGTTCCTATGTGTGACAACTGGTACCACCTTCATCCCATTAAATCTCTCCTCGGAGACGAGTAGCTTCTATCTGTCGCACCGCAGCCCACTAACTTTACCCTTCGCAACCTTATATTGCCGATACAACACAGAAATTACGTCGAGATTAAATATTTTGTTCATCAAGCACACGTTCACATCTGTGACATCTGGGCCAACCGTCATCTCATTAAATATCTCCTGGGAGACCAGTAGCTTCTATCCGACGCACCGCAGCCATTTACTTTACCCTTCAAATCTTATATTGCCGATACAACTCAGAAATTGCATCGAGATTAAATATTTTGTTCATCAAGAACACGTGCACATCTGTGACAACTGGGCCCAACGTCATCTCATTAAATCTCTCATGGGAGCCCAGTAACTGCTATCTGACGCACCGCAGCACACTTACTTTACCCTTCAAACCTTATATTGCCGATACAACACAGAAATTGAATCGAGATTAAATATTTTGTTCATCAACCACTCGTTCCTATCTGTGACAACTGGGCCCACCGTCATCTCATTAAATCTGTCCTGGGAGCCCAGTAGCTTGTATCCGACGCACCGCAGCCCATTTAATTTTCTCTTCACATCCTTATATTGCCGACACCACACAGAAATTGCATCGAGATTGAGTATTTTGTTCATCATGCACTCGCTCACACCTGTGACAGCTGGGCCCACCGTCATCTCATTAATCTCCCCTGGGAGCCCAGTAGCTTCTATCCGATGCTCCGCAGCCCACTTACTTTACCCTTCAGAACCCTATATTGCCGATACAAAACAGAAATTGCATCGAGATTAAATATTTTGTTCATCAAGCTCACGTTCACATCTGTGACAACTGGGCCCAGCATCATCTCATTAAATCTCTCCTGGGAGTCCAGTAGATTCTATCCGACGCACCGCAGCCCACTTACTTTTCCCTTCACATCCTTATATTGCCGATACAACACGGAAATTGCATCGAGATTAAAAATTTGGTTCATCAAGCACTCGTTCCTATCTGCGATAACTGGCCCCAACGTCATCTAATCAAATCTCTCCTAGGAGCCCAGTACCTTGTATCCGACGCACCGCAGCCCCCTTACTTTACCCTTCACAACCTTATATTGCCGATACAACACAGAAATTGCATCTAGATTATATATCTTGTTCATCAAGCACACGTTCACATGTGTGACAACTATGCCCACCGTCATATCATTAAATCTCTCCTGGGAGACCAGTAGCTTGTATCCGACGCACCGCAGCCCATTTACTTTACCCTTCACAACTTTATATTGCCGATACAACACAGAAATTGCATCGAGATTAAATATTTTGTTCATCAAGCACACATTCACATCTGTGACAACTGGGCCCACAGTCATCTCATTAAATCTATCCTGGGAGACCAGTAGCCTGTATCCGACGCACCGCAGCCCACTGACTTTACCCTTCACAACCTTATTTTGCCGAAACAACACAGAAATTGCATCGAGATTAAATATTTTGTTCATCAAGCACACGTTCACATCTGTGACAACTGGGCCCACTGTCATCTCATTAAATCTCTCCTGGGCGCTCAGTAGCATCTATCCGACGCACCGCAGCCCACTGACTTTACCCTTCACAACCTTATTTTGCCGATACAACACAGAAATTGCATCGTGATTAAATATTTTGTTCATCAAGGACACGTTCACATTTGTGACAACTGGGTCCACTGTCATCTCATTAAATCTCTCCTGGGAGACAAGTAGCCTGAATCCGACGCACCGCAGCCCACTTACTTTACCCTTCACAACCTTATTTTGCCGATACAACACAGAAATTGCATCGAGATTAAATATTTTGTTCATCAAGCACACGTGCACATCTGTGACAACTAGGGCCACCGTCATCTCTACAAATCTCTCCTGGGAGAACAGTAGCATCGATCCGACGCACCGCAGCCCACTGACTTTACCCTTCACAACATTATTTCGCCGATACAACACAGAAATTGCATCATGATTAAATATTTTGCTCATCAAGGACACGTTCACATCTGTGACAACTGGGAGCACTGTCATGTCATTAAATCTCTCCTGGGAGCCCAGTAGCATCTATCCGACGAACCGCAGCCCACTGACTTTACCCTTCACAACCTTATTTTGCCGAAACAACACAGAAATTGCATCGAGATTTAATATTTTGTTCATCAAGCACACGTTCACATCTGTGACAACTGGGCCCACAGTCATCTCATTAAATCTCTCCTGGGAGCCCAGTAGCATCAATCCGAGGCACCGCAGCCCACTGACTTTACCCTTCACAATCTTATTTTGCCGATACAGCACAGAAATTGCATCGTCCTTAAATATTTTTTTTCATCAGGGACACTTTCACATCTGTGACAACTGGGTCCACTGTCATCTCATTAAATCTCTCCTGGGAGACAAGTAGCCTGTATCCGACGCACCGCAGCCCACTGACTTTACCCTTCACAACATTATTTCGCCGATACAACACAGAAATTGCATCGTGATTAAATATTTTGCTCATCAAGGACACGTTCACATCTGTGACAACTGGGCCCACTGTCATGACATTAAATCTCTCCTGGGAGCCCAGTAGCATCTATCCGACGAACCGCAGCCCACTGACTTTACCCTTCACAACCTTATTTTGCCGATACAACACAGAAATTGCATCGTGATTAAATATTTTGCTCATCAAGCACACGTTCACATCTGTGACAACTGGGCCCACTGTCATCTCATTAAATCTCTCCTGGGAGCCCAGTAGCATCTATCCGAGGCACCGCAGCCCACTGACTTTACCCTTCACAATCTTATTTTGCCGATACAACACAGAAATTGCATCGTCATTAAATATTTTTTTTTCATCAGGGACACGTTTACATCTGTGACAACTGGGTCCACTGTCATCTCATTAAATCTCTCCTGGGAGACAAGTAGCCTGTATCCGACGCACCACAGCCCACTTACTTTACCCTTCACAACCTTATTTTGCCGATACAACACAGAAATTGCATCGAGATTAAATATTTTGTTCATCAAGCACACGTGCACATCTATGACAACTAGGGCCACCGTCATCTCTATAAATCTCTCCTGGGAGAACAGTAGCATCGATCCGACGCACCGCAGCCCACTGACTTTACCCTTCACAACATTATTTCGCCGATACAACACAGAAATTGCATCGTGATTAAATATTTTGCTCATCAAGGACACGTTCACATCTGTGACAACTGGGCCCACTGTCATGTCATTAAATCTCTCCTGGGAGCCCAGTAGCATCTATCCGACGAACCGCAGCCCACTGACTTTACCCTTCACAATCTTATTTTGCCGATACAACACAGAAATTGCATCGTGATTAAATATTTTGCTCATCAAGGACACGTTCACATCTGTGACAACTGGGCCCACTGTCATGTCATTAAATCTCTCCTGGGAGCCCAGTAGCATCTATCCGAGGCACCGCAGCCCACTGACTTTACCCATCACAATCTTATTTTGCCGATACAACACAGAAATTGCATCGTCATTAAATATTTTTTTTCATCAGGGACACGTTCACATCTGTGACAACTGGGTCCACTGTCATCTCATTAAATCTCTCCTGGGAGACAAGTAGCCTGTATCCGACGCACCGCAGCCCACTTACTTTACCCTTCACAACCTTATTTTGCCGATACAACACAGAAATTGCATCGAGATTAAATATTTTGTTCATCAAGCACACGTGCACATCTGTGACAACTAGGGCCACCGTCATCTCTATAAATCTCTCCTGGGAGAACAGTAGCATCGATCCGACGCACCGCAGCCCACTGACTTTACCCTTCACAACATTATTTCGCCGATACAACACAGAAATTGCATCGTGATTAAATATTTTGCTCATCAAGGACACGTTCACATCAGTGACAACTGGGAGCACTGTCATGTCATTAAATCTCTCCTGGGAGCCCAGTAGCATCTATCCGAGGCACCGCAGCCCACTGACTTTACCCTTCACAATCTTATTTTACCGATACAACACAGAAATTGCATCGTCATTAAATATTTTTTTTCATCAGGGACACGTTCACATCTGTGACAACTAGGTCCACTGTCATCTCATTAAATCTCTCCTGGGAGACAAGTAGCCTGTATCCGACACACCGCAGCCCACTTACTTTACCCTTCACAACCTTATTTTGCCGATACAACACAGAAATTGCATCGTGATTAAATATTTTGCTCATCAAGGACACGTTCACATCTGTGACAACTGGGCCCACTGTCATGTCATTAAATCTCTCCTGGGAGCCCAGTAGCATCTATCCGACGAACCGCAGCCCACTGACTTTCCCTTCACAACCTTATTTTGCCGATACAACACAGAAATTGCATCGAGATTAAATATTTTGTTCATCAAGCACACGTTCACATGTGTGACAACTGGGCCCACTGTCATCTCATTAAATCACTCCTGGGAGCCCAGTAGCATCTATCCGAGGCACCGCAGCCCACTGACTTTACCCTTCACAATCTTATTTTGCCGATACAACACAGAAATTGCATCGTCATTAAATATTTTTTTTTCATCAGGGACACGTTTACATCTGTGACAACTGGGTCCACTGTCATCTCATTAAATCTCTCCTGGGAGACAAGTAGCCTGTATCCGACGCACCACAGCCCACTTACTTTACCCTTCACAACCTTATTTTGCCGATACAACACAGAAATTGCATCGAGATTAAATATTTTGTTCATCAAGCACACGTGCACATCTATGACAACTAGGGCCACCGTCATCTCTATAAATCTCTCCTGGGAGAACAGTAGCATCGATCCGACGCACCGCAGCCCACTGACTTTACCCTTCACAACATTATTTCGCCGATACAACACAGAAATTGCATCGTGATTAAATATTTTGCTCATCAAGGACACGTTCACATCTGTGACAACTGGGCCCACTGTCATGTCATTAAATCTCTCCTGGGAGCCCAGTAGCATCTATCCGACGAACCGCAGCCCACTGACTTTACCCTTCACAATCTTATTTTGCCGATACAACACAGAAATTGCATCGTGATTAAATATTTTGCTCATCAAGGACACGTTCACATCTGTGACAACTGGGCCCACTGTCATGTCATTAAATCACTCCTGGGAGCCCAGTATCATCTATCTGAGGCACCGCAGCCCACT
The DNA here is from genome assembly GCF_023898315.1 of Schistocerca nitens. Lineage (NCBI taxonomy): Eukaryota > Metazoa > Arthropoda > Insecta > Orthoptera > Acrididae > Schistocerca > Schistocerca nitens. Next base: position 106,147,935 of record NC_064621.1, on the reverse strand, counting down.
GACTTTACCCTTCACAATCTTATTTTGCCGATACAACACAGAAATTGCATCGTCATTAAATATTTTTTTTCATCAGGGACACGTTCACATCTGTGACAACTGGGTCCACTGTCATCTCATTAAATCTCTCCTGGGAGACAAGTAGCCTGTATCCGACGCACCGCAGCCCACTTACTTTACCCTTCACAACCTTATTTTGCCGATACAACACAGAAATTGCATCGAGATTAAATATTTTGTTCATCAAGCACACGTGCACATCTGTGACAACTAGGGCCACCGTCATCTCTATAAATCTCTCCTGGGAGAACAGTAGCATCGATCCGACGCACCGCAGCCCACTGACTTTACCCTTCACAACATTATTTCGCCGATACAACACAGAAATTGCATCGTGATTAAATATTTTGCTCATCAAGGACACGTTCACATCAGTGACAACTGGGAGCACTGTCATGTCATTAAATCTCTCCTGGGAGCCCAGTAGCATCTATCCGAGGCACCGCAGCCCACTGACTTTACCCTTCACAATCTTATTTTACCGATACAACACAGAAATTGCATCGTCATTAAATATTTTTTTTCATCAGGGACACGTTCACATCTGTGACAACTAGGTCCACTGTCATCTCATTAAATCTCTCCTGGGAGACAAGTAGCCTGTATCCGACACACCGCAGCCCACTTACTTTACCCTTCACAACCTTATTTTGCCGATACAACACAGAAATTGCATCGTGATTAAATATTTTGCTCATCAAGGACACGTTCACATCTGTGACAACTGGGCCCACTGTCATGTCATTAAATCTCTCCTGGGAGCCCAGTAGCATCTATCCCAGGCACCGCAGCCCACTGACTTTACCCTTCACAATCTTATTTTGCCGATACAACACAGAAATTGCATCGTCATTAAATATTTTTTTTCATCAGGGACACGTTCACATCTGTGACAACTGGGTCCACTGTCATGTCATTAAATCTCTCCTGGGAGACAAGTAGCCTGTATCCGACGCACCGCAGCCCACTTACTTTACCCTTCACAACCTTATTTTGCCGATACAACACAGAAATTGCATCGAGATTAAATATTTTGTTCATCAAGCACACGTGCACATCTGTGACAACTAGGGCCACCGTCATCTCTATAAATCTCTCCTGGGAGAACAGTAGCATCGATCCGACGCACCGCAGCCCACTGACTTTACCCTTCACAACATTATTTCGCCGATACAACACAGAAATTGCATCGTGATTAAATATTTTGCTCATCAAGGACACGTTCACATCAGTGACAACTGGGAGCACTGTCATGTCATTAAATCTCTCCTGGGAGCCCAGTAGCATCTATCCGAGGCACCGCAGCCCACTGACTTTACCCTTCACAATCTTATTTTACCGATACAACACAGAAATTGAATCGTCATTAAATATTTTTTTTCATCAGGGACACGTTCACATCTGTGACAACTGGGTCCACTGTCATCTCATTAAATCTCTCCTGGGAGACAAGTAGCCTGTATCCGACGCACCGCAGCCCACTTACTTTACCCTTCACAACTTTATTTTGCCGATACAACACAGAAATTGCATCGAGATTAAATATTTTGCTCATCAAGGACACGTGCACATCTGTGACAACTAGGGCCACTGTCATCTCTATAAATCTCTCCTGGGAGAACAGTAGCATCGATCCGACGCACCGCAGCCCACTGACTTTACCCTTCACAACATTATTTCGCCGATACAACACAGAAATTGCATCGTGATTAAATATTTTGCTCATCAAGGACACGTTCACATCTGTGACAACTGGGAGCACTGTCATGTCATTAAATCTCTCCTGGGAGCCCAGTAGCATCTATCTGACGAACCGCAGCCGACTGACTTTACCCTTCCAATATTATTTTGCCGATACAACACAGAAATTGCATCGTGATTAAATATTTTGCTCATCAAGGACACGTTCACATCTGTGACAACTGGGAGCACTGTCATGTCATTAAATCTCTCCTGGGAGCCCAGTAGCATCTATCCGACGAACCGCAGCCCACTGACTTTACCCTTCACAACCTTATTTTGCCGATACAACACAGAAATTGCATCGAGATTAAATATTTTGTTCATCAAGCACACGTTCACATGTGTGACAACTGGGCCCACTGTCATCTCATTAAATCTCTCCTGGGAGTCCAGTAGCATCTATCCGAGGCACCGCAGCCCACTGACTTTACCCTTCACAATCTTATTTTGCCGATACAACACAGAAATTGCATCGTCATTAAATTTTTATTTTCATCAGGGACACGTTCACATCTGTGACAACTGGGTCCACTGTCATCTCATTAAATCTCTCCTGGGAGACAAGTAGCCTGTATCCGACGCACCGCAGCCCACTTACTTTTCCCTTCACAACCTTATTTTGCCGATACAACACAGAAATTGCATCGAGATTAAATATTTTGCTCATCAAGGACACGTTCACATGTGTGACAACTGGGAGCACTGTCATGTCATTAAATCTCTCCTGGGAGCCCAGTAGCATCTATCCGACGCACCGCAGCCCACTGACTTTACACTTCACAACATTATTTTGCCAATACAACACAGAAATTGCATCGTGATTAAATATTTTTTTTTCATCAGGGACACGTTCACATCTGTGACAACTGGGTCCACTGTCATCTCATTAAATCTCTCCTGGGAGACAAGTAGCCTGTATCCGACGCACCGCAGCCCATTTACTTTACCCTTCACAACCTTATTTTGCCGATACAACACAGAAATTGCAGCGAGATTAAATATTTTGCTCATCAAGGACACGTGCACATCTGTGACAACTAGGGCCACCGTCATCTCTATAAATCTCTCCTGGGAGAACAGTAGCATCGATCCGACGCACCGCAGCCCACTGACTTTACCCTTCACAACATTATTTGGCCGATACAACACAGAAATTGCATCGTGATTAAATATTTTGTTCTTCAAGGACACGTTCACATCTGTCACAACTGGGCGCACTGTCATGTCATTAAATCTCTCCTGGGAGCCCAGTAGCATCTATCCGACGAACCGCAGCCCACTGACTTTACCCTTCACAATCTTATTTTGCCGATACAACACAGAAATTGCATCGTGATTAAATATTTTGCTCATCAAGGACACGTTCACATCTGTGACAACTGGGCCCACTGTCATGTCATTAAATCTCTCCTGGGAGCCCAGTAGCATCTATCCGAGTCACCGCAGCCCACTGACTTTACCCTTCACAATCTTATTTTGCCGATACAACACAGAAATTGCATCGTCATTAAATATTTTTTTTCATCAGGGACACGTTCACATCTGTGACGACTGGGTCCACTGTCATCTCATTAAATCTCTCCTGGGAGACATGTAGCCTGTATCCGACGCACCGCAGCCCACTTACTTTACCCTTCACAACTTTATTTTGCCGATACAACACAGAAATTGCATCGAGATTTAATATTTTGTTCATCAAGCACACGTGCACATCTGTGACAACTAGGGCCACCGTCATCTCTATAAATCTCTCCTGGGAGAACAGTAGCATCGATCCGACGCACCGCAGCCCACTGACTTTACCCTTCACAACATTATTTCGCCAATACAACACAGAAATTGCATCGTGATTAAATATTTTGCTCATCAAGGACACGTTCACATCTGTGACAACTGGGCCCACTGTCATGTCATTAAATCTCTCCTGGGAGCCCAGTAGCATCTATCCGACGAACCGCAGCCCACTGACTTTACCCTTCACAATCTTATTTTACCGATACAACACAGAAATTGCATCGTCATTAAATATTTTTTTTCATCAGGGACACGTTCACATCTGTGACAACTAGGTCCACTGTCATCTCATTAAATCTCTCCTGGGAGACAAGTAGCCTGTATCCGACACACCGCAGCCCACTTACTTTACCCTTCACAACCTTATTTTGCCGATACAACACAGAAATTGCATCGTGATTAAATATTTTGCTCATCAAGGACACGTTCACATCTGTGACAACTGGGCCCACTGTCATGTCATTAAATCTCTCCTGGGAGCCCAGTAGCTTCTATCCGACGAACCGCAGCCCACTGACTTTCCCTTCACAACCTTATTTTGCCGATACAACACAGAAATTGCATCGAGATTAAATATTTTGTTCATCAAGCACACGTTCACATGTGTGACAACTGGGCCCACTGTCATCTCATTAAATCTCTCCTGGGAGACCAGTAGCATCTATCCGAGGCACCGCAGCCCACTGACTTTACCCTTCACAATCTTATTTTGCCGATACAACACAGAAATTGAATCGTCATTAAATATTTTATTCCATCAGGGACACGTTCACATCTGTGACAACTGGGTCCACTGTCATCTCATTAAATCTCTCCTGGGAGACAAGTAGCCTGTATCCGACGCACCGCAGCCCACTTACTTTACCCTTCACAACCTTATTTTGCCGATACAACACAGAAATTGCATCGAGATTAAATATTTTGCTCATCAAGGACACGTGCACATCTGTGACAACTAGGGCCACCGTCATCTCTATAAATCTCTCCTGGGAGAACAGTAGCATCGATCCGACGCACCGCAGCCCACTGACTTTACCCTTCACAACATTATTTCGCCGATACAACACAGAAATTGCATCGTGATTAAATATTTTGCTCATCAAGGACACGTTCACATCTGTGACAACTGGGAGCACTGTCATGTCATTAAATCTCTCCTGGGAGCCCAGTAGCATCTATCTGACGAACCGCAGCCGACTGACTTTACCCTTCACAACATTATTTTGCCGATACAACACAGAAATTGCATCGTGATTAAATATTTTGCTCATCAAGCACACGTTCACATCTGTGACAACTGGGCCCACTGTCATGTCATTAAATCTCTCCTGGGAGACAAGTAGCATCAATCCGAGGCACCGCAGCCCACTGACTTTACCCTTCACAATCTTATTTTGCCGATACAACACAGAAATTGCATCGTCATTAAATTTTTTTTTTCATCAGGGACACGTTCACATCTGTGACAACTGGGTCCACTGTCATCTCATTAAATCTCTCCTGGGAGCCCAGTAGCATCTATCTGACGAACCGCAGCCGACTGACTTTACCCTTCACAACCTTATTTTGCCGATACAACACAGAAATTGCATCGTGTTTAAATATTTTGCTCATCAAGCACACGTTCACATCTGTGACAACTGGGCCCACTGTCATGTCATTAAATCTCTCCTGGGAGACAAGTAGCATCAATCCGAGGCACCGCAGCCCACTGACTTTACCCTTCACAATCTTATTTTGCCGATACAACACAGAAATTGCATCGTCATTAAATTTTTTTTTTCATCAGGGACACGTTCACATCTGTGACAACTGGGTCCACTGTCATCTCATTAAATCTCTCCTGGGAGACAAGTAGCCTGTATCCGACGCACCGCAGCCCACTTACTTTACCCTTCACAACCTTATTTTGCCGATACAACACAGAAATTGCATCGAGATTAAATATTTTGTTCATCAAGGACACGTGCACATCTGTGACAACTACGGCCACCGTCATCTCTATAAATCTCTCCTGGGAGAACAGTAGCATCGATCCGACGCACCGCAGCCCACTGACTTCACACTTCACAATCTTATTTTGCCGATACAACACAGAAATTGCATCGTCATTAAATTTTTTTTTTCATCAGGGACACGTTCACATCTGTGACAACAGGGTCCACTGTCATCTCATTAAATCTCTCCTGGGAGACAAGTAGCCTGTATCCGACGCACCGCAGCCCACTTACTTTTCCCTTCACAATCTTATTTTGCCGATACAACACAGAAATTGCATCGAGATTAAATATTTTGCTCATCAAGGACACGTTCACATGTGTGACAACTGGGAGCACTGTCATGTCATTAAATCTCTCCTGGGAGCCCAGTAGCATCTATCCGACGCACCGCAGCCCACTGACTATACCCTTCACAACATTATTTTGCCAATACAACACAGAAATTGCATCGTGATTAAATATTTTGCTCATCAACGTCACGTTCACATCTGTGACAACTGGGCCCACTGTCATGTCATTAAATCTCTCCTGGGAGCCCAGTAGCATCCATCCGACGCAACGCAGCCCACTGACTTTACCCTTCACAATCTTATTTTGCCGATACAACACAGAAATTGCATCGTCATTAAATATTTTTTTTCATCAGGGACACGTTCACATCTGTGACAACTGGGGCCACTGTCATCTCATTAAATCTCTCCTGGGAGACAAGTAGCCTGTATCCGACGCACCGCAGCCCATTTACTTTACCCTTCACAACCTTATTTTGCCGATACAACACAGAAATTGCATCGAGATTAAATATTTTGCTCATCAAGGACACGTGCACATCTGTGACAACTAGGGCCACCGTAATCTCTATAAATCTCTCCTGGGAGAACAGTAGCATCTATCCGACGAACCGCAGCCCACTGACTTTACCCTTCACAACCTTATTTTGCCGATACAACACAGAAATTTCATCGTGATAAAATGTTTTGCTCATCAAGCACACGTTCACATCTGTGACAACTGGGTCCACTGTCGTCTCATTAAATCTCTCCTGGGAGACAAGTAGCCTGTATCCGACGCACCGCAGCCCACTTACTTTACCCTTCACAACCGTATTTTGCCGATACAACACAGAAATTGCTTCGTGATTAAATATTTTGCTCATCAAGGACACGTTCACATCTGTGACAACTGGGAGCACTGTCATGTCATTAAATCTCTCCTGGGAGCCCAGTAGCATCTATCTGACGAACCGCAGCCGACTGACTTTACCCTTCACAACCTTATTTTGCCGATACAACACAGAAATTGCATCGTGATTAAATATTTTGCTCATCAAGCACACGTTCACATCTGTGACAACTGGGCCCACTGTCATGTCATTAAATCTCTCCTGGGAGACAAGTAGCATCAATCCGAGGCACCGCAGCCCACTGACTTTACCCTTCACAATCTTATTTTGCCGATACAACACAGAAATTGCATCGTCATTAAATTTTTTTTTCATCAGGGACACGTTCACATCTGTGACAACTGGGTCCACTGTCATCTCATTAAATCTCTCCTGGGAGACAAGTAGCCTGTATCCGACGCACCGCAGCCCACTTACTTTACCCTTCACAATCTTATTTTGCCGATACAACACAGAAATTGCATCGAGATTAAATATTTTGCTCATCAAGGACACGTGCACAACTGTGACAACTAGGGCCACCGTCATCTCTATAAATCTCTCCTGGGAGAACAGTAGCATCGATCCGACGAACCGCAGCCCACCTACTTTACCCTTCACAACATTATTTCGCCGATACAACACAGAAATTGCATCGTGATTAAATATTTTCCTCATCAAGCAAACGTTCACATCTGTGACAACAGGGCCCACTGTCATGTCATTAAATCTCTCCTGGGAGCCCAGTAGCATCTATCCGACAAACCGCAGCCCACTGACTTTCCCTTCACAACCTTATTTTGCCGATACAACACAGAAATTGCATCGAGATTAAATATTTTGCTCATCAAGCACACGTTCACATCTGTGACAACTGGGCCCACAGTCATCTCATTAAATCTCTCCTGGGAGCCCAGTAGCATCTATCCAACGAACCGCAGCCCACTGACTTTCCCTTCACAACCTTATTTCGCCGATACAACACAGTAATTGCATCGTGATTAAATATTTTGCTCATCAAGGACACGTTCACATCTGTGACAACTGGGCCCACTGTCATGTCATTAAATCTCTCCTGGGAGCCCAGTAGCATCTATCCGACGAACCGCAGCCCACTGACTTTCCCTTCACAACCTTATTTTGCCGATACAACACAGAAATTGCATCGTGATTAAATATTTTGCTCACCAAGGACACGTTCACATCTGTGACAACTGGGCCCACTGTCATCTCCTTAAATCTCTCCTGGGAGCCCAGTGGCATCTATCCGACGAACCGCAGCCCACTGACTTTCCTTCACAACCTTATTTTGCCGATACAACACAGAAATTGCATCGTGATTAAATATTTTGCTCATCAAGGACACGTTCACATCTGTGACAACTGGGCCCACTGTCATGTCATTAAATCTCTCCTGGGAGCCCAGTAGCATCTATCTGACGAACCGCAGCCCACTGACTTTACCCTTCACAATCTTATTTTGCCGATACAACACAGAAATTGCATCGTCATTAAATATTTTGTTCATCAAGCACACGTGCACAACTGTGACAACTGGGCCTAACGTCATCTCATTAGATCTCTCCTGGGAGCCCAGTAGCTTCTATCCGACGCACCGCAGCCCACTTACTTTACCCTTCAAACCTTATATTGCCGATACAACACAGAAATTGCATCGAGATTAAATATTTTTTTTCATCAGGGACACGTTCCCATCTGTGACAACTGGGCCCACCGTCTTCTCATTAGATCTCTCCTGGGAGCCCAGTAGCTTCTATCCGACGCACCGCAGCCCACTTACTTTACCCTTCAAACCTTATATTGCCGATACAACACAGAAATTGCATCGAGATTAAATATTTTTTTTCATCAGGGACCCGTTCACATCTGTGACAACTGGGCCCACCGTCTTCTCATTATATCTATCCAGGGAGACCAGTAGCTTCTATCCGACGCACAGCCGCCCACTTACATTACCCTTCAAACCTTATATTGCCGATACAACACAGAAATTTCATGCAGATTAAATATTTTGTTCATCAGGCACACGTTCACATCTGTGACATCTGGGCCAACCGTCATCTCATTAAATATCTCCTGGGAGACCAGTAGCTTCTATCCGACGCACCGCAGGCCACTTACTTAACCCTTCACAACCTTATATTGCCGATACAACACAGAAATTGCATCGAGATTAAATATCTTGTTCATCAAACACACGTTCACATGTGTGACAACTATGCCCACCGTCATATCATTAAATCTCTCCTGGGAGACCAGTAGCTTGTATCCGACGCACCGCATCCCATTTACGTTACCCTTCACAACTTTATATTGCCGATACAACACAGTTACTGCATCGAGATTAAATATTTTGTTCATCAAGCACACATTCACATCTGTGACAACTGGGCCCACTGTCATCTCATTAAATCTCTCCTGGGAGACCAGTAGCCTGTATCGGACGCACCGCAGCCCACTTACTTTACCCTTCACAAACTTATTTTGCCGATACAACACAGAAATTGCATCGAGATTAAATATTTTGTTCATCAAGCACACGTGCACATCTGTGACAACTAGGGCCACCGTCATCTCTATAAATCTCTCCTGGGAGAACAGTAGCATCGATCCGACGAACCGCAGCCCACTGACTTTACCCTTCACAACCTTATTTTGCCGATACAACACAGAAATTGCATCGTGATTAAATATTTTGTTCATCTCGCACATTTCACATCTGTGACAACTGGGACCACTGTCATCTCATTAAATCTCCCCTGGGAGACCAGTAGCCTGTATCCGACGCACCGCAGCCCACTTACTTTACCCTTCACAAACTTATTTTGCCGATACAACACAGAAATTGCATCGAGATTAAATATTTTGTTCATCAAGCACACGTGCACATCTGTGACAACTAGGGCCACCGTCATCTCTATAAATCTCTCCTGGGAGACCAATAGCATCTATCCGACGAACCGCAGCCCACTGACTTTACCCTTCACAACCTTATTTTGCCGATACAACACAGAAATTGCATCGTGATTAAATATTTTGTTCATCTAGCACACTTCACATCTGTGACAACTGGGACCACTGTCATCTCATTAAATCTCTCCTGGGAGACCAGTAGCCTGTATCCGACGCACCGCAGCCCACTTACTTTACCCTTCACAATCTTATTTTGCCGATACAACACAGAAATTGCATCGAGATTAAATATTTTGTTCATCAAGCACACGTGCACATCTGTGACAACTAGGGCCACCGTCATCTCTATCAATCTCTCCTGGGAGACCAATAGCATCTATCCGACGAACCGCAGCCCACTGACTTTACCCTTCACAAACTTATTTTGCCGATACAACACAGAAATTGCACCGTGATTAAATATTTTGTTCATCTAGCACACTTCACATCTGTGACAACTGGGACCACTGTCATCTCATTAAATCTCTCCTGGGAGACCAGTAGCCTGTATCCGACGCACCGCAGCGCACTTACTTTACCCTTCACAAACTTATTTTGCCGATACAACACAGAAATTGCATCGAGATTAAATATTTTGTTCATCAAGCACCTGTGCACATCTGTGACAACTAGGGCCACCGTCATCTCTATAAATCTCTCCTGGGAGAACAGTAGCATCGATCCGACGAACCGCAGCCCACTGACTTTACCCTTCACAACCTTATTTTGCCGATACAACACAGAAATTGCATCGAGATTAAATATTTTGTTCATCAAGCACACGTGCACATCTGTGACAACTAGGGCCACCGTCATCTCTATAAATCTCTCCTGGGAGACCAATAGCATCTATCCGACGAACCGCAGCCCACTGACTTTACCCTTCACAACCTTATTTTGCAGATACAACACAGACATTGCATCGTGATTAAATATTTTGTTCATCTAGCACACTTCACATCTGTGACAACTGGGACCACTGTCATCTCATTATATCTCTCCTGGGAGACCAGTAGCCTGTATCCGACGCACCGCAGCCCACTTACTTTACCCTTCACAAACTTATTTTGCCGATACAACACAGAAATTGCATCGAGATTAAATATTTTGTTCATCAAGCACACGTGCACATCTGTGACAACTAGGGCCACCGTCATCTCTATAAATCTCTCCTGGGAGACCAATAGCATCCATCCGACGAACCGCAGCCCACTGACTTTACCCTTCACAACCTTATTTTGCCGATACAACACAGAAATTGCATCGTGATTAAATATTTTGTTCATCTAGCACACTTCACATCTGTGACAACTGGGACCACTGTCGTCTCATTAAATCTCTCCTGGGAGACCAGTAGCCTGTATCCGACGCACCGCAGCCCACTTCCTTTACCCTTCACAACCTTATTTTGCCGATACAACACAGAAATTGCATCGTGATTAAATATTTTGTTCATCTAGCACACTTCACATCTGTGACAACTGGGACCACTCTCATCTCATTAAATCTCTCCTGGGAGACCAGTAGCCTGTATCCGACGCACCGCAGCCCACTTACTTTACCCTTCACAAACTTATTTTGCCGATACAACACAGAAATTGCATCGAGATTAAATATTTTGTTCATCAAGCACACGTGCACATCTGTGACAACTAGGGCCACCGTCATCTCTATAAATCTCTCCTGGGAGACCAATAGCATCTATCCGACGAACCGCAGCCCACTGACTTTACCCTTCACAACCTTATTTTGCAGATACAACACAGAAATTTCATCGAGATTAAATATTTTGTTCATCTAGCACACTTCACATCTGTGACAACTGGGACCACTGTCATCTCATTAATTCTCCCCTGGGAGACCAGTAGCCTGTATCCGACGCACTGCAGCCCACTTACTTTACCCTTCACAAACTTATTTTGCCGATACAACACAGAAATTGCATCGAGATTAAATATTTTGTTCATCAAGCACACGTGCACATCTGTGACAACTAGGGCCACCGTCATCTCTATAAATCTCTCCTGGGAGACCAATAGCATCTATCCGACGAACCGCAGCCCACTGACTTTATCCTTCACAACCTTATTTTGCCGATACAACACAGAAATTGCATCGAGATTAAATATTTTGTTCATCTAGCACACTTCACATCTGTGACAACTGGGACCACTGTCATCTCATTAAATCTCTCCTGGGAGACCAGTAGCCTGTATCCGACGCACCGCAGCCCACTTACTTTACCCTTCACAACCTTATTTTGCCGATACAACACAGAAATTGCATCGAGATTAAATATTTTGTTCATCAAGCACACGTTCTCATCTGTGACAACTACGGCCACCGTCATCTCTTTAAATCTCTCCTGTGAGACCAGTAGACTGTATCCGACGCACCGCAGCCCACTTACTTTATCCTTCACAATCTTATTTTGCCGATACAACACAGAAATTGCATCGAGATTAAATATTTTGTTCATCAAGCACACGTTCTCATCTGTGACAACTAGGGCCACCGTCATCTCTTTAAATCTCTCCTGTGAGACCAGTAGACTGTATCCGACGCACCGCAGCCCACTTACTTTACCCTTCACAATCTTATTTTGCCGATACAACACAGAAATTGCATCGTGATTAAATATTTTGTTCATCAAGCACACGTGCACATTTGTGACAACTAGGGCCACCGTCATCTCTTTAAATCTCTCCTGGGAGACCAGTAGCCTGTATCCGTCGCACCGCAGCCCACTGACTTTACCCTTCACAACCTTATTTTGCCGATACAACACAGATATTGCATCGAGATTAAATATTTTGTTCATCAAGCACACACTCACATCTGTGACAACTGGGCCCACCGTCATCTCGCTAAATCTCTCTTGTAAGCCCAGTAGCTTGTATCCGACGCACCGCAGCCCACTTACTTTATCCTTCACAACCTTATATTGCCGATACCACACAGAAATTGCATCGTGATTAAATATTTTGTTCATCAAGCACACTTCACATCTGTGACAACTGGGACCACTGTCATCTCATTAAATCTCTACTGGGAGACCAGTAGCCTGTATCCGACGCACCGCAGCCCACATACTTTATCCTTCACAACCTTATTTTGCCGATACAACACAGAAATTGCATCGAGATTAAATATTTTGTTCATCAAGCACACGTTCTCATCTGTGACAACTACGGCCACCGTCATCTCTTTAAATCTCTCCTGTGAGACCAGTAGACTGTATCCGACGCACCGCAGCCCACTTACTTTACCCTTCACAATCTTATTTTGCCGATACAACACAGAAATTGCATCGTCATTAAATATTTTTTTCATCAAGGATACGTTCACATCTGTGACAACTGGGCCCACTGTCGTCTCATTAAATCTCTCCTGGGAGACCAGTAGCCTGTATCCGACGCACCGCAGCCCACTTACTTTACCCTTCACAACCTTATTTTGCCGATACAACACAGAAATTGGATTGAGATTAAATATTTTGTTCATCAAGCACACGTTCACATCTGTGACAAATGGGCCCACTGTCATCTCATTAAATCTCTCCTGGGAGCCCAGTAGCATCTATCCGACGCACCGCAGCCCACTGACTTTACCCTTCACAACCTTACTTTGCCGATACAACACAGAAATTGCATCGAGACTAAATATTTTGTTCATCAAGGACACGTTCACATCCGTGACAACTGGGCCCACTGTCATCTCATTAAATCTCTCCTGGGAGACCAGTAGCCTGTATCCGACGCACCACATCCCACTTAGTTTACCCTTCACAACCTTATTTTGCCGATACAACACAGAAATTGCATCGAGATTAAATATTTTGTTCATGAAGCACACGTGCACTTCTGTGACAACTGGGCCCAACGTCATCCCATTAGATCTCTCCTGGGAGCCCAGTAGCTTCTATCCGACGCACCGCAGCCCACTTACTTTACCCTTCAAACCTTATATTGCCGATACAACACAGAAATTGCATCGAGATTAAATATTTTGTTCATCAAGCACACGTTCCTATCTGTGACAACTGGGCCCACCGTCATCTCATTATATCTCTCCTGGGAGCCCCGTAGCTTGTATCCGCCGCACCGCAGCCCACTTACTTTTCCCTTCACATCCTTATATTACCGACACCACACAGAAATTGCATCGAGTTTGAATATTTTGTTCATCATGCAGTCGTTCACATCTGTGACAGCTGGGCCCACCGTCATCTCATTAAATCTCCCCTGTGAGCCCAGTAGCTTCTATCCGATTCTCCGCAGCCCACTTACTTTACCCTTAAAACCCTATATTGCCGATACAACACAGAAATTGCATCGAGATTAAATATTTTGTTCATCAAGCACACGTTCTCATATGTGACAACTAGGGCCACCGTCATCTCTTTAAATCTCTCCTGTGAGACCAGTAGACTGTATCCGACGCACCGCAGCCCACTTACTTTACCCTTCACAATCTTATTTTGCCGATACAACACAGAAATTGCATCGAGATTATATATTTTGTTCATCAAGCACACGTTCTCATCTGTGACAGCTAGGGCCACCGTCATCTCTTTAAATCACTCCTGTGAGACCAGTAGACTGTATCCGACGCACCGCAGCCCACTTACTTTACCCTTCACAATCTTATTTTGCCGATACAACACAGAAATTGCATCGTCATTAAATTTTTTTTTTCATCAAGGACACGTTCACATCTGTGACAACTGGGCCCACTGTCGTCTCATTAAATCTCTCATGGGAGACCAGTAGCCTGTATCCGACGCACCGCAGCCCACTGACTTTACCCTTCAAACCTTATATTGCCGATACAACACAGAAATTGCATCGAGATTAAATATTTTGTTCATCAAGCACACGTTCCTATCTGTGACAACTGGGCCCACCGTTATCTCATTATATCTCTCCTGGGAGCCCAGTAGCTTGTATCCGCCGCACCGCAGCCCACTTACCTTTCCCTTCACATCCTTATATTGCCGGCACCACACAGAAATTGCATCGAGATTGAATATTTTGTTCATCATGCAGTCTTTCACATCTGTGACAGCTGGGCCCACCGTCATCTCATTAAATCTCCCCTGTGAGCCCAGTAGCTTCTATCCGATTCTCCGCAGCCCACTTACTTTACCCTTAAAACCCTATATTGCCGATACAACACAGAAATTGCATCGAGATAAAATATTTCGTTCATCAAGCACTCGTTCTCATCTGTGACAACTAGGCCCACCTCCATCTCATTAAATCTCTTCTGGGAGACCAGTAGCTTCTATCCGACGCACCACAGACCACTTACTTTAGCCTTCACAACCTTATATTGCCGATACAACACAGAAATTGCATCGAGATAAATTATTTTATTCATCAAGCATCCGTTCACATCTTT
Source organism: Schistocerca nitens (assembly GCF_023898315.1). NCBI lineage: Eukaryota > Metazoa > Arthropoda > Insecta > Orthoptera > Acrididae > Schistocerca > Schistocerca nitens. The sequence goes on along the minus strand of NC_064621.1, from coordinate 106,132,800 downwards.
GACAACTGGGCCCACCGTCTACTCATTATATCTCTCCTGGGAGACCAGTAGCTTCTATCCGACGCACCGCTGGCCACTTACCTTACCCTTCACAACCTTATATTGCCGATACAACACAGAAATTTCATCGAGATTAAATATTTTGTTCATCAGGCACACGTTCCTACGTGTGACAACTGGGGCCACCTTCATACCATAAAATCTCTCCTGGGAGCCCAGTAGCTTGTATCCGACGCACCGCAGCCCTCTTACTTTACCCTTCACAACCTTATATTGCCGATACAACACAGAAATTGCATAGAGATTAAATATTTTGTTCATCAAGCACACGTTCACATCTCAGACATCTGGGCCAACCGTCATCTCATTAAATATCTCCTGGGAGACCAGTAGCTTCTATCCGACGCACCGCAGGCCACTTACTTTACCCTTCACAACCTTATATTGCCGATACAACACAGAAATTGCATCGAGATTAAATATCTTGTTCATCAAGCACACGTTCACATGTGTGACAACTGTGCCCACCGTCATATCATTAAATCTCTCCTGGGAGACCAGTAGCTTGTATCCGACGCACCGCAGCCCATTTACTTTACCCTTCACAACTTTATATTGCCGATACAACACAGAAATTGCATCGAGATTAAATATTTTGTTCATCTAGCACACATTCACATCTGTGACAACTGTGCCCACTGTCATCTCATTAAATCTCTCCTGGGAGACCAGTAGCCTGTATCCGACTCACCGCAGCCCACTTACTTTACCCTTCACAACCTTATTTTGCCGATACAGCACAGAAATTGCATCGAGATTAAATATTTTGTTCATCAAGCACACGTTCACATCTGTGACATCTGGGCCCACTGTCATCTCATTAAATCTCTCCTGGGAGCTCGGTAGCATCTATCCGACGCACCGCAGCCCACTGACTTTACCCTTCACAACCTTATTTTGCCGATACAACACAGAAATTGCATCGTGATTAAATATTTTGTTCATCAAGGACACGTTCACATCTGTGCCAACTGGGTCCACTGTCATCTCATTAAATCTCTCCTGGGAGACAAGTAGCCTGTATCCGACGCACCGCAGCCCACTTACTGTACCCTTCACAACCTTATTTTGCCGATACAACACAGAAATTGCATCGAGATTAAATATTTTGTTCATCAAGCACACTTGCACATCTGTGACAACTAGGGCCACCGTCATCTCTATAAATCTCTCCTGGGAGAACAGTAGCATCGATCCGACACACCGCAGCCCACTGACTTTACACTTCACAACATTATTTCTCCCGATACAACACAGAAATTGCATCGTGATTAAATATTTTGCTCATCAAGGACACGTTCACATCTGTGACAAATGGGCCCACTGTCATCTCATTAAATCTCTCCTGGGAGCCCAGTAGCATCTATCCGACGAACCGCAGCCCACTGACTTTACCCTTCACAACCTTATTTTGCCGATACAACGCAGAAATAGCATCGAGATTAAATATTTTGTTCATCAAGCACACGTTCTCATCTGTGACAACTAGGGCCACCGTCATCTCTTTAAATCTCTCCTGTGAGACCAGTAGACTGTATCCGACGCACCGCAGCCCACTGACTTTACCCTTCACAACCTTATTTTGCCGATACAACACAGAAATTGCATCGAGATTAAATAATTTGCTCATCAAGCACACGTTCACATCTGTGACAACTGGGCCCACTGTCGTCTCATTAAAACTCTCCTGGGAGACCAGTAGCCTGTTTCCGACGCACCGCAGCCCACTTACGTTACCCTTCACAACCTTATTATGCTGATACAACACAGAAATTGCATCGAGATTAAATATTTTGTTCATCAAGCACACGTTCTCCTCTGTGACAACTAGGGCCACCGTCATCTCTTTAAATCTCTCCTGTGAGACCAGTAGACTGTATCCGACGAACCGCAGCCCACTGACTTTACCCTTCACAACCTTATTTCGCCGATACAACACAGAAATTGCATCGTGATTAAATATTTTGTTCATCAAGCACACGTTCTCATCTGTGACAACTAGGGACACCGTCATCTCTTTAAATCTCTCCTGTGAGACCAGTAGACTGTATCCGACGCACCGCAGCCCACTGACTTTACCCTTCACAACCTTATTTCGCCGATACAACACAGAAATTGCATCGTGATTAAATATTTTGTTCATCAAGGACACGTTCACATCTGTGACAACTGGGTCCACTGTCAACTCATTAAATCTCTCCTGGGAGACAAGTAGCCCGTATCCGACGCACCGCAGCCCACTTACTTTACCCTTCACAACCCTATTATGCCGATACAACACAGAAATTGCATCGAGATTAAATATTTTGTTCATCAAGCACACGTTCTCATCTGTGACAACTAGGGCCACCGTCATCTCTTTAAATCTCTCCTGTGAGACCAGTAGACTGTATCCGACGCATCGCAGCCCACTGACTTTACCCTTCACAACCTTATTTTGCCGATACAACACAGAAATTGCATCGAGATTAAATATTTTGTTCATCAAGCAAACGTTCCTATCTGTGACAACTGGGCCCACCGTCATCTCATTATATCTCTCCTGGGAGCCCTGTAGCTTGTATCCGCCGCACCGCAGCCCACTTACTTTTCCCTTCACATCCTTATATTGCCGTCACCACACAGAAATTGCATCGAGATTAAATATCTTGTTCATCAAGCACACGTTCACATGTGTGACAACTGTGCCCACCGTCATATCATTAAATCTCTCCTGGGAGACCAGTAGCTTGTATCCGACGCACCGCAGCCCATTTACTTTACCCTTCACAACTTTATATTGCCGATACAACACAGAAATTGCATCGAGATTAAATATTTTGTTCATCTAGCACACATTCACATCTGTGACAACTGGGCCCACTGTCATCTCATTAAATCTCTCCTGGGAGACCAGTAGCCTGTATCCGACGCACCGCAGCCCACTTACTTTACCCTTCACAACCTTATTTTGCCGATACAACACAGAAATTGCATCGAGATTAAATATTTTGTTCATCAAGCACACGTTCACATCTGTGACAACTGGGCCCACTGTCATCTCATTAAATCTCTCCTGGGAGCTCGGTAGCATCTATCCGACGCACCGCAGCCCACTGACTTTACCCTTCACAACCTTATTTTGCCGATACAACACAGAAATTGCATCGTGATTAAATATTTTGTTCATCAAGGACACGTTCACATCTGTGCCAACTGGGTCCACTGCCATCTCATTAAATCTCTCCTGGGAGACAAGTAGCCTGTATCCGACGCACCGCAGCCCACTTACTGTACCCTTCACAACCTTATTTTGGCGATACAACACAGAAATTGCATCGAGATTAAATATTTTGTTCATCAAGCACACTTGCACATCTGTGACAACTAGGGCCACCGTCATCTCTATAAATCTCTCCTGGGAGAACAGTAGCATCGATCCGACACACCGCAGCCCACTGACTTTACACTTCACAACATTATTTCTCCCGATACAACACAGAAATTGCATCGTGATTAAATATTTTGCTCATCAAGGACACGTTCACATCTGTGACAAATGGGCCCACTGTCATCTCATTAAATCTCTCCTGGGAGACCAGTAGCATCTATCCGACGAACCGCAGCCCACTGACTTTACCCTTCACAACCTTATTTTGTCGATACAACGCAGAAATAGCATCGAGATTAAATATTTTGTTCATCAAGCACACGTTCTCATCTGTGACAACTAGGGCCACCGTCATCTCTTTAAATCTCTCCTGTGAGACCAGTAGACTGTATCCGACGCACCGCAGCCCACTGACTTTACCCTTCACAACCTTATTTTGCCGATACAACACAGAAATTGCATCGAGATTAAATAATTTGCTCATCAAGCACACGTTCACATCTGTGACAACCGGGCCCACTGTCGTCTCATTAAAACTCTCCTGGGAGACCAGTAGCCTGTATCCGACGCACCGCAGCCCACTTACGTTACCCTTCACAACCTTATTATGCTGATACAACACAGAAATTGCATCGAGATTAAATATTTTGTTCATCTAGCACACGTTCTCATCTGTGACAACTAGGGCCACCGTCATCTCTTTAAATCTCTCCTGTGAGACCAGTAGACTGTATCCGACGAACCGCAGCCCACTGACTTTACCCTTCACAACCTTATTTCGCCGATACAACACAGAAATTGCATCGTGATTAAATATTTTGTTCATCAAGCACACGTTCTCATCTGTGACAACTAGGGACACCGTCATCTCTTTAAATCTCTCCTGTGAGACCAGTAGACTGTATCCGACGCACCGCAGCCCACTGACTTTACCCTTCACAACCTTATTTCGCCGATACAACACAGAAATTGCATCGTGATTAAATATTTTGTTCATCAAGGACACGTTCACATCTGTGACAACTGGGTCCACTGTCAACTCATTAAATCTCTCCTGGGAGACAAGTAGCCCGTATCCGACGCACCGCAGCCCACTTACTTTACCCTTCACAACCTTATTATGCCGATACAACACAGAAATTGCATCGTGATTAAATATTTTGCTCATCAAGCACACGTTCACATCTGTGACAACTGGGCCCACTGTCGTCTCATTAAATCTCTCCTGGGAGACCAGTAGCCTGTATCCGACGCACCGCAGCCCACTTACTTTACCCTTCACAACCCTATTATGCCGATACAACACAGAAATTGCATCGAGATTAAATAATTTGTTCATCAAGCACACGTTCTCATCTGTGACAACTAGGGCCACCGTCATCTCTTTAAATCTCTCCTGTGAGACCAGTAGACTGTATCCGACGCATCGCAGCCCACTGACTTTACCCTTCACAACCTTATTTTGCCGATACAACACAGAAATTGCATCGAGATTAAATATTTTGTTCATCAAGCAAACGTTCCTATCTGTGACAACTGGGCCCACCGTCATCTCATTATATCTCTCCTGGGAGCCCTGTAGCTTGTATCCGCCGCACCGCAGCCCACTTACTTTTCCCTTCACATCCTTATATTGCCGTCACCACACAGAGATTGCATCGAGATTGAATATTTTGTTCATCATGCAGTCGTTCACATCTGTGACAGCTGGGCCCACCGTCATCTCATTAAATCTCCCCTGTGAGCCCAGTAGCTTCTATCCGATTCTCCGCAGCCCACTTACTTTACCCTTAAAACCCTATATTGCCGATACAACACAGAAATTGCATCGAGATTAAATATTTTGTTCATCAAGCACTCGTTCTCATCTGTGACAACTAGGCCCACCGCCATCTCATTAAATCTCTTCTGGGAGACCAGTAGCCTCTATCCGACGCACCACAGCCCACTTACTTTAGCCTTCACAACCTTATATTGCCGATACAACACAGAAATTGCATCGAGATAAATTATTTTATTCATCAAGCATCCGTTCACATCTGTGACAACTGGGCCCACCGTCTTCTCATTATGTCTCTCCAGGGAGACCAGTAGCTTCTATCTGACGCACAGCCGCCCACTTACTTTACCCTTCAAACCTTATATTGCCGATACAACACAGAAATTTCATCGAGATTAAATATTTTGTTCATCAAGCACACGTTCCTATCTGTGACAACTAGGCCCACCAACATCTCATTAAATCTCTCCTTGGAGCGCAGTAGCCTGTATCCGACGCACCGCAGCCCACTTACTTTTCCCTTCACATCGTTATATTGCCGATACAACACAGATATTGCATCGAGATTAAATATTTTGTTCATCAAGCACTCGTTCACATCTGTGACAGCTGGGCCCACCGTCATCTCATTAAATCTCCCCTGTGAGCCCAGTAGCTTCTATCCGATTCTCCGCAGCCCACTTACTTTACCCTTAAAACCCTATATTGCCGATACAACACAGAAATTGCATCGAGATTAAATATTTTGTTCATCAAGCACTCGTTCTCATCTGTGACAACTAGGCCCACCGCCATCTCATTAAATCTCTTCTGGGAGACCAGTAGCTTCTATCCGACGCACCACAGCCCACTTACTTTAGCCTTCACAACCTTATATTGCCGATACAACACAGAAATTGCATCGAGATAAATTATTTTATTCATCAAGCATCCGTTCACATCTGTGACAACTGGGCCCACCGTCTTCTCATTATGTCTCTCCAGGGAGACCAGTAGCTTTTATCCGACGCACAGCCGCCCACTTACCTTACCCTTCAAACCTTATATTGCCGATACAACACAGAAATTTCATCGAGATTAAATATTTTGTTCATCAAGCACACGTTCCCATCTGTGACAACTAGGCCCACCAACATCTCATTAAATCTCTCCTGGGAGCCCAGTAGCTTGTATCCGACGCACGGTAGCCCACTTACTTTTCCCTTCACATCGTTATATTGCCGATACAACACAGATATTGCATCGAGATTAAATATTTTGTTCATCAAGCACTCGTTCACATCTGTGACAACTGGGCCCACCGTCATCTCATTAAATATCTCCTGGGAGACCAGTAGCTTCTATCCGACGCACCGCTGGCCACTTACCTTACCCTTCACAACCTTATATTGCCGATACAACACAGAAATTGCACCGAGATTAAATATTTTGTTCATCAAGCACACGTGCACATCTGTGACAACTGGGCCCAACGTCATCTCATTAAATATCTCCTGGGAGCCCAGTAGCTTCTATCCGAGGCACCGCAGCCCACTTAGTTTACCCTTCAAACCTTATATTGCCGATACACTCAGAAATTGCATCGAGATTAAATATTTTGTTCATCAAGCACACGTTCCTATCTGTGACAACTGGGCCCACCGTCATCTCATTATATCTCTCCTGGGAGCCCAGTAGCTTGTATCCGCCGCACCGCAGCCCACTTACTTTTCCCCTCACATCCTTATATTGCCGTCACCACACAGAAATTGCATCGAGATTGAATATTTTGTTCATCATGCAGTCGTTCACATCTGTGACAGCTGGGCCCACCGTCATCTCATTAAATCTCCCCTGTGAGCCCAGTAGCTTCTATCCGATTCTCCGCAGCCCACTTACTTTACCCTTAAAACCCTATATTGCCGATACAACACAGAAATTGCATCGAGATTAAATATTTTGTTCATCAAGCACTCGTTCTCATCTGTGACAACTAGGCCCACCGCCATCTCATTAAATCTCTTCTGGGAGACCAGTAGCTTCTATCCGACGCACCACAGCCCACTTACTTTAGCCTTCACAACCTTATATTGACGATACAACACAGAAATTGCATCGAGATTAAATATTTTGTTCATCAAGCACATGTTCCTATCTGTCACAACTGGGCCCACCGTCATCTCATTAAATCTCTCCTGGGAGCCCAGTAGCTTGTATCCGACGCACCGCAGACCACTTACTTTTCCCTTCACATCGTTATATTGCCGATACAACACAGATATTGCATCGAGATTAAATATTTTGTTCATCAAGCACTCGTTCACATCTGTGACAACTGGGCCCACCTTCATCTCATTAAATCTCTCCTCGGAGCCCAGTAGCTTGTATCTGACGCACCGCAGCCCACTTACTTTACCCTTCACAACCTTATATTGCTGATACAACACAGAAATTGCATCGAGATTAAATATTTTGTTTATCAAGCACACGTTCACATCTGTGCAACTGGGCCCACCGTCATCTCATTAAATCTCTCCTGGGAGCCAAGTAGCTTCTATCCGACGCACCGCAGCCCTCTTACTTGACCCTTCAAACATTATGCTGCCGATACAACACAGAAATTTCATCGAGATTAAATATTTTGTTCATCAAGCACACGTTCCTATGTGTGACAACTGGGCCCACCTTCAACCCATTAAATCTCTCCTAGGAGCCCAGTAGCTTGTATCCGACGCACCGCAGCCCACTTACTTTTCCCTTCACATCCTTATATTGCCGACACCACACAGAAATTGCATCGAGATTGAATATTTTGTTCATCATGCAGTCGTTCACATCTGTGACAGCTGGGCCCACCATCATCTCATTAAATCTCCCCTGTGAGCCCAGTAGTTTCTATCCGATTCTCCGCAGCCCACTTACTTTACCCTTCAGAACCCTATATTGCCGATACAACACAGAAATTGCATCGAGATTATATATTTTGTTCATCAAGCACTCGTTCTCATCTGTGACAACTAGGCCCACCGACATCTCATTAAATCTCTCCTGGGAGACCAGTAGCTTCTATCCGACGCACCACAGCCCACTTACTTTACCCTTCAAACCTTATATTGCCGATACAACACAGAAATTGCATCGAGATTAAATATTTTGTTCATCAAGCACACGTTCTCATCTGTGACAACTAGGCCCACCGTCATCTCATTAAATCTCTCCTGGGAGACCAGTAGCTTGTATCCGACGCACCGCAGCCCACATACAGTACCCTTCACAACCTTATGTTGCCGATACAACACAGAAATTGCATCGATATTAAATATTTTGTTCATAAAGCACACGTTCCTATCTGTCACAACTGGGCCCACCGTCATCTCATTAAATCTCTCCTGGGAGCCCAGTAGCTTGTATCCGACGCACCGCAGCCCACTTACTTTTCCCTTCACATTGTTATATTGCCGATACAACACAGATATTGCATCGAGATTAATTATTTTGTTCATCAAGCACTCGTTCACATCTGTGACAACTGGGCCCACCGTCATCTCATTAAATATCTCCTGGGAGACCAGTAGCTTCTATCCGACGCACCGCAGGCCACTTACTTTACCCTTCACAACCTTATATTGCCGATAAAACACAGAAATTGCATAGAGATTAAATATTTTGTTCATCAAGCACACGTTCACATCTGTGACTTCTGGGCCAACCGTCATCTCTTTAAATATCTCCTGGGAGACCAGTAGCTTCTATCCGACGCACCGCAGGCCACTTACTTTATCCTTCACAACCTTATATTGCCGATACAACACAGAAATTGCATCGAGATTAAATATTTTGTTCATCAAGCACATGTTCCTATCTGTCACAACTGGGCCCACCGTCATCTCATTAAATGTCTCCTGGGAGCCCAGTAGCTTGTATCCGACGCACCGCAGCCCACTTACTTTTCCCTTCACATCGTTATATTGCCGATACAACACAGATATTGCATCGAGATTAAATATCTTGTTCATCAAGCACACGTTCACATGTGTGACAACTATGCCCACCGTCATTTCATTAAATCTCTCCTGGGAGACCAGTAGCTTCTATCCGACGCACCGCAGCCCACTTACTTTATCCTTAACAAACTTATATTGCCGATACGACACAGAAATTGCATCGAGATTAAATATTTTGTTCATCAAGCACACGTTCACATCTGTGACAACTGATCCAGCATCATCTCATTAAATCTCTCCTGGGAGCCCAGTAGGTTCTATGCGATAGACCGCAGCCCACTTACTTTACCCTTCAAACCTTATATTGCCGATACAAAACAGATATTGCATCGAGATTGAATATTTTGTTCATCAATCACACGTTCTCATCTGTGACAACTAAGGCCACCATCAACTCATTACATCTCTCCTGGGAGACCAGTAGCCTGTATCCGACGCAACGCAGCCCACTTACTTTACCCTTCACATCCTTATATTGCCGATGCAATACAGACATTGCATCGAGATTAAATATTTTGTTCATCAACCACACGTGCACATCTGTGTCAACTGGGCCCACCGTCATCTCACTAAATCTCTCCTGGGAGCCCAGTAGCTTCTATCCGACTCACCGCAGCCCACTTACTTTACCCTTCAAACCTTATATTGCCGATACAACACAGAAATTGCATCGAGATTAAATATTTTGTTCATCAAGCACCCGTTCTCATTTGTGACAATTAGGCCCACAGTCATTTCATTAAATGTGTCCTGGGAGACCAGTATCTTCTATCCGACGCACCGCAGCCCACTTACTTTACCCTTCATAACCTTATATTGCCGATACAAAACAGAAATTGCATCGAGATTGAATATTTTGTTCATCAAGCACACCTTCGCATCTGTGACAACTAGGCCCACCGTCATCTCATTAAATCTATCCTGGGAGACCAGTAGCTTGTATCCGACGCACCGCAGCCCACTTACTTTTCCCTTCACATCCTTATATTGCCGATACAACACAGACATTGCATCGAGATTAAATATTTTGTTCATCAAGCACTCGTTCACATCTGTGACAACTGGGCCAACTTTTATCTCATTAAATCTCTCCTGGGAGCCCTGTAGCTTGTATCCGACGCACCGCAGCCCACTTACTTTACACTTCACAACCTTATATTGCCGGCACAACACAGATATTGCATCGTGATTAAATATTTTGTTCATCATGCACACATCTGTGACAACTGGGACCACCGTCATCACATTAAATCTCTCCTGGGAGCCCAGTACCTTTTATCCGACGCACCGCAGCCCACTTACTTTACCCTTCACAACCTTATATTGCCGATACAACACAGAATTTGCATCCAGATTAAATATATTGTTCATCAAGCACTCGTTCACGTATGTGACAACTGGGCCCACCTTCATCTCATTAAATCTCTCCTGGGAGCCCTGTAGCTTGTATCCGACGCACCGCAGCCCGCTTACTTTACCCTTCAAACCTTATATTGCCGATACAACACAGAAATTGCAACCAGATTAAATATTTTGTTCATCAATCAAACGTTATCATCTCTGACAACTAGGGCGACCGTCATCTCATTATATCTCACCTGGGAGACCAGTAGCTTGTATCCGACGCACCGCAGCCCACTTACTTTACCCTTCAAAGCTTACATTGCCGATACAACACAAAAATTGCATCGAGATTAAATATTTTGTTCATCAAGCACACCTTCGCATCTGTGACAACTAGGCCCACCGTCATCTCATTAAATCTATCCTGGGAGACCAGTAGCTTGTATCCGACGCACCGCAGCCCACTTACTTTTCCCTTCACATCCTTATATTGCCGATACAACACAGACATTGCATCGAGGTTAAATATTTTGTTCATCAAGCACTCGTTCTCATCTGTGACAACTAGGCCCACCGACATCTCATTAAATCTCTCCTGGGAGACCAGTAGGTTCTATCCGGCGCACCACAGCCCACTTACTTTAACCTTCACAACCTTATACTGCCGATAGAACACAGAAATTGCATCGAGATAAATTATTTTGTTCATCAAGCACACGTTCACATCTGTGACAACTGGGTCCAGCATCATCTCATTAAATCTCTCCTGGGAGCCCAGTAGGTTCTATGCGATAGACCGCAGCCCACTTACTTTACCCTTCAAACCTTATATTGCCGATACAAAACAGATAATGCATCGAGATTGAATATTTTGTTCATCAATCACACGTTCTCATCTGTGACAACTAAGGCCACCATCAACTCATTACATCTCTCCTGGGAGACCAGTAGCCTGTATCCGACGCAACGCAGCCCACTTACTTTACCCTTCACATCCTTATATTGCCGATGCAATACAGACATTGCATCGAGATTAAATATTTTGTTCATCAACCACACGTGCACATCTGTGCCAACTGGGCCCACCGTCATCTCACTAAATCTCTCCTGGGAGCCCAGTAGCTTCTATCCGACTCACCGCAGCCCACTTACTTTACCCTTCAAACCTTATATTGCCGATACAACACAGAAATTGCATCGAGATTAAATATTTTGTTCATCAAGCACCCGTTCTCATTTGTGACAATTAGGCCCACAGTCATTTCATTAAATGTGTCCTGGGAGACCAGTATCTTCTATCCGACGCACCGCAGCCCACTTACTTTACCCTTCATAACCTTATATTGCTGATACAAAACAGAAATTGCATCGAGATTGAATATTTTGTTCATCAAGCACACCTTCGCATCTGTGACAACTAGGCCCACCGTCATCTCATTAAATCTATCCTGGGAGACCAGTAGCTTGTATCCGACGCACCGCAGCCCACTTACTTTTCCCTTCACATCCTTATATTGCCGATACAACACAGACATTGCATCGAGATTAAATATTTTGTTCATCAAGCACTCGTTCACATCTGTGATAACTGGGCCAACTTTCATCTCATTAAATCTCTCCTGGGAGCCCTGTAGCTTGTAACCGACGCACCGCAGCCCACTTACTTTACACTTCACAACCTTATATTGCCGGCACAACACAGATATTGCATCGTGATTAAATATTTTGTTCATCATGCACACATCTGTGACAACTGGGACCACCGTCATCACATTAAATCTCTCCTGGGAGCCCAGTACCTTTTATCCGACGCACCGCAGCCCACTTACTTTACCCTTCACAACCTTATATTGCCGATACAACACAGAATTTGCATCCAGATTAAATATATTGTTCATCAAGCACTCGTTCACGTATGTGACAACTGGGCCCACCTTCATCTCATTAAATCTCTCCTGGGAGCCCTGTAGCTTGTATCCGACGCACCGCAGCCCGCTTACTTTACCCTTCAAACCTTATATTGCCGATACAACACAGAAATTGCAACCAGATTAAATATTTTGTTCATCAATCAAACGTTATCATCTCTGACAACTAGGGCGACCGTCATCTCATTATATCTCACCTGGGAGACCAGTAGCTTGTATCCGACGCACCGCAGCCCACTTACTTTACCCTTCAAAGCTTATATTGCCGATACAACACAAAAATTGCATCGAGATTAAATATTTTGTTCATCAAGCACACCTTCGCATCTGTGACAACTAGGCCCACCGTCATCTCATTAAATCTATCCTGGGAGACCAGAAGCTTGTATCCGACGCACCGCAGCCCACTTACTTTTCCCTTCACATCCTTATATTGCCGATACAACACAGACATTGCATCGAGATTAAATATTTTGTTCATCAAGCACTCGTTCTCATCTGTGACAACTAGGCCCACCGACATCTCATTAAATCTCTCCTGGGAGACCAGTAGGTTCTATCTGGCGCACCACAGCCCACTTACTTTAACCTTCACAACCTTATACTGCCGATAGAACACAGAAATTGCATCGAGATAAATTATTTTGTTCATCAAGCTCACGTTCACATCTGTGACAAATGGGCCCACCGTCTTCTCATTATATCTCTCTTGGGAGCCCAGTAGCTTCTATGCGACGCACCACAGCCCACTTACTTTACCCTTCAAACCTTATATTGCCGATACAACACAGAAATTGCATCGAGATTAAATATTTTGTTCATCAAGCACACGTTCTCATCTGTGACAACTAGGCCCACCGTCATCTCATTAAATCTCTCCTGGGAGACCAGTAGCTTCTATCCGACGCACCGCAGCCCACTTACTTTACCCTTCACAACCTTATATTGCCGATACAACACAGAAATTGCATCGATATTAAATATTTTGTTCATAAAGCACACGTTCCTATCTGTCACAACTAGGTCCACCGTCATCTCATTAAATCTCTCCTGGGAGCCCAGTAGCTTGTATCCGACGCACCGCAGCCCACTTACTTTTCCCTTCACATCCTTATATTGCCGACACCACACAGAAATTGCATCGAGATTGAATATTTTGTTCATCATGCAGTCGTTCACATCTGTGACATCTGGGCCCACCGTCATCTCATTAAATCTCCCCTGTGAGCCCAGTGGCTTCTATCCGATTCTCCGCAGCCCACTTACTTTACCCTTAAAACCCTATATTGCCGATACAACACAGAAATTGCATCGAGATTAAATATCTTGTTCATCAAGCACTCGTTCTCATCTGTGACAATTAGGCCCACCGTCACCTCATTAAATCTCTCCTGGGAGACCAGTAGCTTCTATCAGACGCACCACAGCCCTCTTACTTTAGACTTCACAACCTTATATTGCCGATACAACACAGAAATTGCATAGAGATTAATTATTTTGTTCATCAAGCATCCGTTCACATATGTGGCAACTGGGCCCACCGTCTTCTCATTATATCTCTCTTGGGAGCCCAGTAGCTTCTATCCGACGCACCGCAGCTCACTTACTTTTCCCTTCACATCGTTATATTGCCGATACAACACAGAAATTGCATCGAGATTAAATATTTTGTTCATCAAGCACTCGTTCACATCTGTGACAACAAGGCCCACCTTTATCTCATTAAAACTCTCCTGGGAGCCCAGTAGCTTGTATCCGACGCAACGCAGCCCACTTACTTTACCCTTCACAACCTTATATTGCCGATACAATACAGAAATTGCATCGAGATTAAATATTTTGTTCATCAAGTACACGTTCACATCTGTGCAACTGAGCCCACCGTCATCTCATTAAATATCTCCTGGTAGCCCAGTAGCTTCTATCCGACGGACCCCAGCCCTCTTACTTGACCCTTCGAACATTATGTTGCCGATAAAACACAGAAATTTCGTCGAGATTAAATATTTTGTTCATCAAGCACACGTTCCTATGTGTGACAACTGGGAATACCTTAATCCCATTAAATATCTCCTAGGAGCCCAGTAGCTTGTATCCGATGCACCGCAGCCCACTTACTTTCCCCTTCACAACCTTATATTGGCGATACAACACAGAAATTTCATCGGGATTAAATATTTTGTTCATCAAGCACACGTTCCTATGTGTGACAACTAGGTCCACCTTCATACCATTAAATCTCTCCTGGGAGCCCAGTAGCTTGTATCCGACGCACCGCAGCCCACTTACTTTACCCTTCAAACCTTATATTCCGATACAACACAGAAATTGCATCGAGATAAATTATTTTATTCATCAAGCATCCGTTCACATCTGTGACAACTGGGCCAACCGTCTTCTCATTATGTCTCTCCAGGGAGACCAGTAGCTTCTATCCGACGCACAGCCGCCCACTTACTTTACCCTTCAAACCTTATATTGCCGATACAACACAGAAATTTCATCGAGATTAAATATTTTGTTCATCAAGCACACATTCCCATCTGTGACAACTAGGCCCACCAACATCTCATTAAATCTCTCCTGGGAGCCCAGTAGCTTGTATCCGACGCACCGCAGCCCACTTACTTTTCCCTTCACATTGTTATATTGCCGATACAACACAGATATTGCATCGAGATTAAATATTTTGTTCATCAAGCACTCGTTCACATCTGTGACAACTGGGCCCACCGTCATCTCATTAAATATCTCCTGGGAGACCAGTAGCTTCTATCCGACGCACCGCAGGCCACTTACTTTACCCTTCACAACCTTATATTGCCGATACAACACAGAAATTGCATAGAGATTAAATATTTTGTTCATCAAGCACACGTTCACATCTGTGACATCTGGGCCAACCGTCATCTCATTAAATATCTCCTGGGAGACCAGTAGCTTCTATCCGACGAACCGCAGGCCACTTACTTTATCCTTCACAACCTTATATTGCCGATACAACACAGAAATTGCATCGAGATTAAATATTTTGTTCATCAAGAACATGTCCCTATCTGTCACAACTGGGCCCACCGTCATCTCATTAAATCTCTCCTGGGAGCCCAGTAGCTTGTATCCGACGCACCGCAGCCCACTTACTTTTCCCTTCACATCGTTATATTGCCGATACAACACAGATATTGCATCGAGATTAAATATTTTGTTCATCAAGCACTCGTTCACATCTGTGACAACTGGGCCCACCTTCATCTCATTTAATCTCTCCTCGGAGCCCAGTATCTTGTATCTGACGCACCGCAGCCCACTTACTTTACCCTTCACAACCTTGTATTGCCGATACAACACAGTAATTGCATCGAGATTAAATATCTTGTTCATCAAGCACACGTTCACATGTGTGACAACTATGCCCACCGTCATTTCATTAAATCTCTCCTGGGAGACCAGTAGCTTCTATCCGACGCACCGCTGCCCACTTACTTTATCCTTAACAAACTTATATTGCCGATACGACACAGAAATTGCATCGAGATTAAATATTTTGTTCATCAAGCACACGTTCACATCTGTGACAACTGGGTCCAGCATCATCTCATTAAATCTCTCCTGGGAGCCCAGTAGGTTCTATGCGATAGACCGCAGCCCACTTACTTTACCCTTCAAACCTTATATTGCCGATACAAAACAGATATTGCATCGAGATTGAATATTTTGTTCATCAATCACACGTTCTCATCTGTGACAACTAAGGCCACCATCAACTCATTACATCTCTCCTGGGAGACCAGTAGCCTGTATCCGACGCAACGCAGCCCACTTACTTTACCCTACACAACCTTATATTGCCGATGCAATACAGACATTGCATCGAGATTAAATATTTTGTTCATCAACCACACGTGCACATCTGTGTCAACTGGGCCCACCGTCATCTCACTAAATCTCTCCTGGGAGCCCAGTAGCTTCTATCCGACTCACCGCAGCCCACTTACTTTACCCTTCAAACCTTATATTGCTGATACAACACAGAAATTGCATCGAGATTAAATATTTTGTTCATCAAGCACCCGTTCTCATTTGTGACAATTAGGCCCACAGTCATTTCATTAAATGTGTCCTGGGAGATCAGTATCTTCTATCCGACGCACCGCAGCCCACTTACTTTACCCTTCATAACCTTATATTGCCGATACAAAACAGAAATTGCATCGAGATTGAATATTTTGTTCATCAATCACACGTTCTCATCTGTGACAACTAAGGCCACCATCAACTCATTACATCTCTCCTGGGAGACCAGTAGCCTGTATCCGACGCAACGCAGCCCATTTACTTTACCCTTCACAACTTTATATTGCCGATACAGCACAGAAATTGCATATAGATTAAATATTTTGTTCATCAAGCACACGTGCCTATCCGTGACAACTGGGCCCACCGTCATCTCATTAAATCACATCTGGGAGCCCAGTAGCTTGTATCCGACGCACCGCAGCCCACTTACTTTTCCCTTCACATCCTTATATTGCCGATACAACACAGACATTGCATCGAGATAAAATATTTTGTTCATCAAGCTCTCGTTCACATCTGTGACAACTGGGCCAACTTTCATCTCATTAAATCTCTCCTGGGAGCCCTGTAGCTTGTAACCGACGCACCGCAGCCCACTTACTTTACACTTCACAACCTTATATTGCCGGCACAACACAGATATTGCATCGTGATTAAATATTTTGTTCATCATGCACACATCTGTGACAACTGGGACCACCGTCATCACATTAAATCTCTCCTGGGAGCCCAGTACCTTTTATCCGACGCACCGCAGCCCACTTACATTACCCTTCACAACCTTATATTGCCGATACAACACAGAATTTGCATCCAGATTAAATATATTGTTCATCAAGCACTCGTTCACGTCTGTGACAACTGGGCCCACCTTCATCTCATTAAATCTCTCGTGGGAGCCCTGTAGCTTGTATCCGACGCACCGCAGCCCACTTACTTTACCCTTCAAACCTTATATTGCCGATACAACACAGAAATTGCAACCAGATTAAATATTTTGTTCATCAATCACACGTTATCATCTCTGACAACTAGGGCGACCGTCATCTCATTATATCTCACCTGGGAGACCAGTAGATTGTATCTGACGCACCGCAGCCCACTTACTTTACCCTTCAAAGCTTATATTGCCGATACAACACAAAAATTGCATCGAGATTAAATATTTTGTTCATCTAGCACACGTTCTCATCTGTGACAACTAGGCCCACCGTCATCTCATTAAATCTCTCCTGGGAGACCAGTAGCTTCTATCCGACGCACCGCAGCCCACTTACTTTACCCTTCACAACCTTATATTGCCGATACAACACAGAAATTGCATCGATATTAAATATTTTGTTCATAAAGCACACGTTCCTATCTGTCACAACTAGGTCCACCGTCATCTCATTAAATCTCTCCTGGGAGCCCAGTAGCTTGTATCCGACGCACCGCAGCCCACTTACTTTTCCCTTCACATCCTTATATTGCCGACACCACACAGAAATTGCATCGAGATTGAATATTTTGTTCATCATGCAGTCGTTCACATCTGTGACAGCTGGGCGCACCGTCATCTCATTAAATCTCCCCTGTGAGCCCAGTGGCTTCTATCCGATTCCCCGCAGCCCACTTACTTTACCCTTAAAACCCTATATTGCCGATACAACACAGAAATTGCATCGAGATTAAATATCTTGTTCATCAAGCACTCGTTCTCATCTGTGACAATTAGGCCCACCGTCATCTCATTAAATATCTCCTGGGAGCCCAGTAGCTTCTATCCGACGCACCGCAGCTCACTTACTTTTCCCTTCACATCGTTATATTGCCGATACAACACAGAAATTGCATCGAGATTAAATATTTTGTTCATCAAGCACTCGTTCACATCTGTGACAACAGGGCCCACCTTTATCTCATTAAATCTCTCCTGGGAGCCCAGTAGCTTGTATCCGACGCAACGCAGCCCACTTACTTTACCCTTCACAACCTTATATTGCCGATACAACACAGAAATTGCATCGAGATTAAATATTTTGTTCATCAAGCACACGTTCACATCTGTGCAACTGAGCCCACCGTCATCTCATTAAATATCTCCTGGGAGCCCAGTAGCTTCTATCCGACGGACCCCAGCCCTCTTACTTGACCCTTCGAACATAATGTTGCCGATACAACACAGAAATTTCGTCGAGATTAAATATTTTGTTCATCAAGCACACGTTCCTATGTGTGACAACTGGGACTACCTTCATTCCATTAAATCTCTCCTAGGAGCCCAGTAGCTTGTATCCGATGCACCGCAGCCCACTTACTTTCCCCTTCACAACCTTATATTGGCGATACAACACAGAAATTTCATCGGGATTAAATATTTTGTTCATCAAGCACACGTTCCTATGTGTGACAACTAGGTCCACCTTCATACCATTAAATCTCTCCTGGGAGCCCAGTAGCTTGTATCCGACGCACCGCAGCCCACTTACTTTACCCTTCAAACCTTATATTCCGATACAACACAGAAATTGCATCGAGATTAAATATTTTGTTGATCAAGCACACGTTCTCATCTGTGACAACTAGGCCCACCGTCATCTCATTAAATCTCTCCTGGGAGACCAGTAGCTTCTATCCGACAAACCGCAGCCCACTTACATTACCCTTCACAACCTTATATTGCCGATACAACACAGATATTGCATCGAGATTAAATATTTTGTTCATCAAGCACTCGTTCACATCTGTGACAACAGGGCCCACCTTTATCTCATTAAATCTCTCCTGGGAGCCCAGTAGCTTGTATCCGACGCAACGCAGCCCTCTTACTTTACCCTTCACAACCTTATATTGCCGATACAACACAGAAATTGCATCGAGATTAAATATGTTCTTCATCAAGCACACGTGCACATCTGTGGCAACTGGGCCAAACGTCATCTCATTAAATCTCTCCTGGGAGCCCAGTAGCTTGTATCCGACGCACCGCAGCCCACTTACTTTACCCTTCACAACCTTATTTTGCCGATACAACACAGAAATT
The DNA here is from genome assembly GCF_023898315.1 of Schistocerca nitens. Lineage (NCBI taxonomy): Eukaryota > Metazoa > Arthropoda > Insecta > Orthoptera > Acrididae > Schistocerca > Schistocerca nitens. Next base: position 106,113,233 of record NC_064621.1, on the reverse strand, counting down.
GCATCGAGATTAAATATTTTGTTCATCAAGCACACGTTCACATCTGTGACAACTGGGCCCACTGTCATCTCATTAAATCTCTCCTGCGAGCCCAGTAGCTTCTATCCGACGCACCGCAGCCATTTACTTTACCCTTCAAATCTTATATTGCCGATACAACACAGAAATTGCATCGAGATTAAATATTTTCTTCATCAAGCACACGTGCACATCTGTGGCAACTGGGTCCAGCATCATCTCATTAAATCTCTCCTGGGAGCCCAGTAGGTTCTATACGACAGACCGCAGCCCACTTACTTTACCCTTCAAACCTTATATTGCCGATACAAAACAGAAATTGCATCGAGATTGAATATTTTGTTCATCAATCACACGTTCTCATCTGTGACAACTAAGGCCACCATCAACTCATTACATCTCTCCTGGGAGACCAGTAGCCTCTATCCGACGCAACGCAGCCCACTTACTTTACCCTTCACAACCTTATATTGCCGATGCAATACAGACATTGCATCGAGATTAAATATTTTGTTCATCAAGCACACGTGCACATCTGTGTCAACTGGGCCCACCGTCATCTCACTAAATCTCTCCTGGGAGCTCAGTAGCTTCTATCCGACTCACCGCAGCCCACTTACTTTACCCTTCAAACCTTATATTGCCGATACAACACAGAAATTGCATCGAGATTAAATATTTTGTTCATCAAGCACCCGTTCTCATTTGTGACAATTAGGCCCACAGTCATTTCATTAAATGTGTCCTGGGGGACCAGTAGCTTGTATCCGACGCACCGCAGCCCACTTACTTTACCCTTCACAACCTTATATTGCCGATACATCACAGAAATTGCATGGACATTAAATATTTTGTTCATCAAGCACACGTGCCTATCTGTGACAACTGGGCCCACCGTCATCTCATTAAATCTCACCTGGGAGCCCAGTAGCTTGTATCCGACGCACCGCAGCCCACTTACTTTTCCCTTCACATCCTTATATTGCCATACAACTCAGAAATTCCATCGAGATTAGATATTTTGTTCATCAAACACTAGTTCCTATCTGTGAGAACTGAGCACACCTTCATCTCATTAAATCTCTCCTGGGAGCCCAGTAGCTTGTATCCGACGCACCGAAGCAAACTTACTTTACCCTTCATAACCTTATATTGCCGATACAACACAGAAATTGCATCGAGATGAAATATTTTGCTCATCAAGCACACGTGCCTATTTGTGACAACTGGGCCCACCGTCATCTCATTAAATCTCACCTGGGAGCACTGTAGCTTGTATCCGACGCACCGCAGCCCACTTACTTTTCCCTTCACGTCCTTATATTGCCGTTACAATACAGAAATTGCATCGAGATTAAATATTTTGTTCATCAAGCACTAGTTCACATCCGTCACAACTGGGCCCACCTTCATCTCATTAAATCTCACCTGGGAGCCCAGTAGCTTGTATCCGACGCGCCGCAGCCCACTTACTTTACCCTTCACAACCTTATATTGCCGATACAACACAGAATTTGCATCCAGATTAAATATATTGTTCATCAAGCACTCGTTCACGTATGTGACAACTGGGCCCACCTTCATCTCATTATATCTCTCCTGGGAGCCCTGTAGCTTGTATCCGACGCACCGCAGCCCGCTTACTTTACCCTTCAAACCTTATATTGCCGATACAACACAGAAATTGCAACCAGATTAAATATTTTGTTCATCAATCAAACGTTATCATCTCTGACAACTAGGGCGACCGTCATCTCATTATATCTCACCTGGGAGACCAGTAGCTTGTATCCGACGCACCGCAGCCCACTTACTTTACCCTTCAAAGCTTATATTGCCGATACAACACAAAAATTGCATCGAGATTAAATATTTTGTTCATCAAGCACACCTTCGCATCTGTGACAACTAGGCCCACCGTCATCTCATTAAATCTATCCTGGGAGACCAGTAGCTTGTATCCGACGCACCGCAGCCCACTTACTTTTCCCTTCACATCCTTATATTGCCGATACAACACAGACATTGCATCGAGATTAAATATTTTGTTCATCAAGCACTCGTTCTCATCTGTGACAACTAGGCCCACCGACATCTCATTAAATCTCTCCTGGGAGACCAGTAGGTTCTATCCGGCGCACCACAGCCCACTTACTTTAACCTTCACAACCTTATACTGCCGATAGAACACAGAAATTGCATCGAGATAAATTATTTTGTTCATCAAGCACACGTTCACATCTGTGACAACTGGGTCCAGCATCATCTCATTAAATCTCTCCTGGGAGCCCAGTAGGTTCTAAGCGATAGACCGCAGCCCACTTACTTTACCCTTCAAACCTTATATTGCCGATACAAAACAGATATTGCATCGAGATTGAATATTTTGTTCATCAATCACACGTTCTCATCTGTGACAACTAAGGCCACCATCAACTCATTACATCTCTCCTGGGAGACCAGTAGTCTGTATCCGACGCAACGCAGCCCACTTACTTTACCCTTCACATCCTTATATTGCCGATGCAATGCAGACATTGCATCGAGATTAAATATTTTGTTCATCAACCACACGTGCACATCTGTGTCAACTGGGCCCACCGTCATCTCACTAAATCTCTCCTGGGAGCCCAGTAGCTTCTATCCGACTCACCGCAGCCCACTTACTTTACCCTTCAAACCTTATATTGCCGATACAACACAGAAATTGCATCGAGATTAAATATTTTGTTCATCAAGCACCCGTTCTCATTTGTGACAATTAGGCCCACAGTCATTTCATTAAATGTGTCCTGGGAGACCAGTATCTTCTATCCGACGCACCGCAGCCCACTTACTTTACCCTTCATAACCTTATATTGCCGATACAAAACAGAAATTGCATCGAGATTGAATATTTTGTTCATCAAGCACACCTTCGCATCTGTGACAACTAGGCCCACCGTCATCTCATTAAATCTATCCTGGGAGACCAGTAGCTTGTATCCGACGCACCGCAGCCCACTTACTTTTCCCTTCACATCCTTATATTGCCGATACAACACAGACATTGCATCGAGATTAAATATTTTGTTCATCAAGCACTCGTTCACATCTGTGACAACTGGGCCAACTTTTATCTCATTAAATCTCTCCTGGGAGCCCTGTAGCTTGTAACCGACGCACCGCAGCCCACTTACTTTACACTTCACAACCTTATATTGCCGGCACAACACAGATATTGCATCGTGATTAAATATTTTGTTCATCATGCACACATCTGTGACAACTGGGACCACCGTCATCACATTAAATCTCTCCTGGGAGCCCAGTACCTTTTATCCGACGCACCGCAGCCCACTTACTTTACCCTTCACAACCTTATATTGCCGATACAACACAGAATTTGCATCCAGATTAAATATATTGTTCATCAAGCACTCGTTCACGTATGTGACAACTGGGCCCACCTTCATCTCATTAAATCTCTCCTGGGAGCCCTGTAGCTTGTATCCGACGCACCGCAGCCCGCTTACTTTACCCTTCAAACCTTATATTGCCGATACAACACAGAAATTGCAACCAGATTAAATATTTTGTTCATCAATCAAACGTTATCATCTCTGCCAACTAGGGCGACCGTCATCTCATTATATCTCACCTGGGAGACCAGTAGCTTGTATCCGACGCACCGCAGCCCACTTACTTTACCCTTCAAAGCTTATATTGCCGATACAACACAAAAATTGCATCGAGATTAAATATTTTGTTCATCAAGCACACCTTCGCATCTGTGACAACTAGGCCCACCGTCATCTCATGAAATCTATCCTGGGAGACCAGTAGCATGTATCCGACGCACCGCAGCCCACTTACTTTTCCCTTCACATCCTTATATTGCCGATACAACACAGACATTGCATCGAGATTAAATATTTTGTTCATCAAGCACTCGTTCTCATCTGTGACAACTAGGCCCACCGACATCTCATTAAATCTCTCCTGGGAGACCAGTAGGTTCTATCCGGCGCACCACAGCCCACTTACTTTAACCTTCACAACCTTATACTGCCGATAGAACACAGAAATTGCATCGAGATAAATTATTTTGTTCATCAAGCTCACGTTCACATCTGTGACAAATGGGCCCACCGTCATCTCATTATATCTCTCTTGGGGGCCCAGTAGCTTCTATGCGACGCACCACAGCCCACTTACTTTACCCTTCAAACCTTATATTGCCGATACAACACAGAAATTGCATCGAGATTAAATATTTTGTTCATCAAGCACACGTTCTCATCTGTGACAACTAGGCCCACCGTCATCTCATTAAATCTCTCCTGGGAGACCAGTAGCTTCTATCCGACGCACCGCAGCCCACTTACTTTACCCTTCACAACCTTATATTGCCGATACAACACAGAAATTGCATCGATATTAATTATTTTGTTCATAAAGCACACGTTCCTATCTGTCACAACTAGGTCCACCGTCATCTCATTAAATCTCTCTTGGGAGCCCAGTAGCTTGTATCCGACGCACCGCAGCCCACTTACTTTTCCCTTCACATCCTTATATTGCCGACACCACACAGAAATTGCATCGAGATTGAATATTTTGTTCATCATGCAGTCGTTCACATCTGTGACATCTGGGCCCACCGTCATCTCATTAAATCTCCCCTGTGAGCCCAGTGGCTTCTATCCGATTCTCCGCAGCCCACTTACTTTACCCTTAAAACCCTATATTGCCGATACAACACAGAAATTGCATCGAGATTAAATATCTTGTTCATCAAGCACTCGTTCTCATCTGTGACAATTAGGCCCACCGTCACCTCATTAAATCTCTCCTGGGAGACCAGTAGCTTCTATCAGACGCACCACAGCCCTCTTACTTTAGACTTCACAACCTTATATTGCCGATACAACACAGAAATTGCATAGAGATTAATTATTTTGTTCATCAAGCATCCGTTCACATCTGAGGCAACTGGGCCCACCGTCTTCTCATTATATCTCTCTTGGGAGCCCAGTAGCTTCTATCCGACGCACCGCAGCTCACTTACTTTTCCCTTCACATCGTTATATTGCCGATACAACACAGAAATTGCATCGAGATTAAATATTTTGTTCATCAAGCACTCGTTCACATCTGTGACAACAAGGCCCACCTTTATCTCATTAAATCTCTCCTGGGAGCCCAGTAGCTTGTATCCGACGCAACGCAGCCCACTTACTTTACCCTTCACAACCTTATATTGCCGATACAACACAGAAATTGCATCGAGATTAAATATTTTGTTCATCAAGTACACGTTCACATCTGTGCAACTGAGCCCACCGTCATCTCATTAAATATCTCCTGGGAGCCCAGTAGCTTCTATCCGACGGACCCCAGCCCTCTTACTTGACCCTTCGAACATTATGTTGCCGATACAACACAGAAATTTCGTCGAGATTAAATATTTCGTTCATCAAGCACACGTTCCTATGTGTGACAACTGGGAATACCTTAATCCCATTAAATCTCTCCTAGGAGCCCAGTAGCTTGTATCCGATGCACCGCAGCCCACTTACTTTCCCCTTCACAACCTTATATTGGCGATACAACACAGAAATTTCATCGGGATTAAATATTTTGTTCATCAAGCACACGTTCCTATGTGTGACAACTAGGTCCACCTTCATACCATTAAATCTCTCCTGGGAGCCCAGTAGCTTGTATCCGACGCACCGCAGCCCACTTACTTTACCCTTCAAACCTTATATTCCGATACAACACAGAAATTGCATCGAGATAAATTATTTTATTCATCAAGCATCCGTTCACATCTGTGACAACTGGGCCAACCGTCTTCTCATTATGTCTCTCCAGGGAGACCAGTAGCTTCTATCCGACGCACAGCCGCCCACTTACTTTACCCTTCAAACCTTATATTGCCGATACAACACAGAAATTTCATCGAGATTAAATATTTTGTTCATCAAGCACACATTCCCATCTGTGACAACTAGGCCCACCAACATCTCATTAAATCTCTCCTGGGAGCCCAGTAGTTTGTATCCGACGCACCGCAGCCCACTTACTTTTCCCTTCACATTGTTATATTGCCGATACAACACAGATATTGCATCGAGATTAAATATTTTGTTCATCAAGCACTCGTTCACATCTGTGACAACTGGGCCCACCGTCATCTCATTAAATATCTCCTGGGAGACCAGTAGCTTCTATCCGACGCACCGCAGGCCACTTACTTTACCCTTCACAACCTTATATTGCCGATACAACACAGAAATTGCATAGAGATTAAATATTTTGTTCATCAAGCACACGTTCACATCTGTGACATCTGGGCCAACCGTCATCTCATTAAATATCTCCTGGGAGACCAGTAGCTTCTATCCGACGCACCGCAGGCCACTTACTTTATCCTTCACAACCTTATATTGCCGATACAACACAGAAATTGCATCGAGATTAAATATTTTGTTCATCAAGAACATGTTCCTATCTGTCACAACTGGGCCCACCGTCAACTCATTAAATCTCTCCTGGGAGCCCAGTAGCTTGTATCCGACGCACCGCAGCCCACTTACTTTTCCCTTCACATCGTTATATTGCCGATACAACACAGATATTGCATCGAGATTAAATATTTTGTTCATCAAGCACTCGTTCACATCTGTGACAACTGGGACCACCTTCATCTCATTTAATCTCTCCTCGGAGCCCAGTAGCTTGTATCTGACGCACCGCAGCCCACTTACTTTACCCTTCACAACCTTGTATTGCCGATACAACACAGAAATTGCATAGAGATTAAATATTTTGTTCATCAAGCACACGTTCACATGTGTGACAACTATGCCCACCGTCATTTCATTAAATCTCTCCTGGGAGACCAGTAGCTTCTATCCGACGCACCGCTGCCCACTTACTTTATCCTTAACAAACTTATATTGCCGATACGACACAGAAATTGCATCGAGATTAAATATTTTGTTCATCAAGCACACGTTCACATCTGTGACAACTGGGTCCAGCATCATCTCATTAAATCTCTCCTGGGAGCCCAGTAGGTTCTATGCGATAGACCGCAGCCCACTTACTTTACCCTTCAAACCTTATATTGCCGATACAAAACAGATATTGCATCGAGATTGAATATTTTGTTCATCAATCACACGTTCTCATCTGTGACAACTAAGGCCACCATCAACTCATTACATCTCTCCTGGGAGACCAGTAGCCTGTATCCGACGCAACGCAGCCCACTTACTTTACCCTTCACAACCTTATATTGCCGATGCAATACAGACATTGCATCGAGATTAAATATTTTGTTCATCAACCACACGTGCACATCTGTGTCAACTGGGCCCACCGTCATCTCACTAAATCTCTCCTGGGAGCCCAGTAGCTTCTATCCGACTCACCGCAGCCCACTTACTTTACCCTTCAAACCTTATATTGCCGATACAACACAGAAATTGCATCGAGATTAAATATTTTGTTCATCAAGCACCCGTTCTCATTTGTGACAATTAGGCCCACAGTCATTTCATTAAATGTGTCCTGGGAGATCAGTATCTTCTATCCGACGCACCACAGCCCACTTACTTTACCCTTCATAACCTTATATTGCCGATACAAAACAGAAATTGCATCGAGATTGAATATTTTGTTCATCAATCACACGTTCTCATCTGTGACAACTAAGGCCACCATCAACTCATTACATCTCTCCTGGGAGACCAGTAGCCTGTATCCGACGCAACGCAGCCCACTTACTTTACCCTTCACAACTTTATATTGCCGATACAGCACAGAAATTGCATATAGATTAAATATTTTGTTCATCAAGCACACGTGCCTATCCGTGACAACTGGGCCCACCGTCATCTCATTAAATCTCATCTGGGAGCCCAGTAGCTTGTATCCGACGCACCGCAGCCCACTTACTTTTCCCTTCACATCCTTATATTGCCGATACAACACAGACATTGCATCGAGATTAAATATTCTGTTCATCAAGCACTCGTTCACATCTGTGACAACTGGGCCAACTTTCATCTCATTAAATCTCTCCTGGGAGCCCTGTAGCTTGCAACCGACGCACCGCAGCCCACTTACTTTACACTTCACAACCTTATATTGCCGGCACAACACAGATATTGCATCGTGATTAAATATTTTGTTCATCATGCACACATCTGTGACAACTGGGACCACCGTCATCACATTAAATCTCTCCTGGGAGCCCAGTACCTTTTATCCGACGCACCGCAGCCCACTTACATTACCCTTCACAACCTTATATTGCCGATACAACACAGAATTTGCATCCAGATTAAATATATTGTTCATCAAGCACTCGTTCACGTCTGTGACAACTGGGCCCACCTTCATCTCATTAAATCTCTCGTGGGAGCCCTGTAGCTTGTATCCGACGCACCGCAGCCCACTTACTTTACCCTTCAAACCTTATATTGCCGATACAACACAGAAATTGCAACCAGATTAAATATTTTGTTCATCAATCACACGTTATCATCTCTGACAACTAGGGCGACCGTCATCTCATTATATCTCACCTGGGAGACCAGTAGATTGTATCTGACGCACCGCAGCCCACTTACTTTACCCTTCAAAGCTTATATTGCCGATACAACACAAAAATTGCATCGAGATTAAATATTTTGTTCATCAAGCACACGTTCTCATCTGTGACAACTAGGCCCACCGTCATCTCATTAAATCTCTCCTGGGAGACCAGTAGCTTCTATCCGACGCACCGCAGCCCACTTACTTTACCCTTCACAACCTTATATTGCCGATACAACACAGAAATTGCATCGATATTAAATATTTTGTTCATAAAGCACACGTTCCTATCTGTCACAACTAGGTCCACCGTCATCTCATTAAATCTCTCCTGGGAGCCCAGTAGCTTGTATCCGACGCACTGCAGCCCACTTACTTTTCCCTTCACATCCTTATATTGCCGACACCACACAGAGATTGCATCGAGATTGAATATTTTGTTCATCATGCAGTCGTTCACATCTGTGACAGCTGGGAGCACCGTCATCTCATTAAATCTCCCCTGTGAGCCCAGTGGCTTCTATCCGATTCCCCGCAGCCCACTTACTTTACCCTTAAAACCCTATATTGCCGATACAACACAGAAATTGCATCGAGATTAAATATCTTGTTCATCAAGCACTCGTTCTCATCTGTGACAATTAGGCCCACCGTCATCTCATTAAATATCTCCTGGGAGCCCAGTAGCTTCTATCCGACGCACCGCAGCTCACTTACTTTTCCCTTCACATCGTTATATTGCCGATACAACACAGAAATTGCATCGAGATTAAATATTTTGTTCATCAAGCACTCGTTCACATCTGTGACAACAGGGCCCACCTTTATCTCATTAAATCTCTCCTGGGAGCCCAGTAGCTTGTATCCGACGCAACGCAGCCCACTTACTTTACCCTTCACAACCTTATATTGCCGATACAACACAGAAATTGCATCGAGATTAAATATTTTGTTCATCAAGCACACGTTCACATCTGTGCAACTGAGCCCACCGTCATCTCATTAAATATCTCCTGGGAGCCCAGTAGCTTCTATCCGACGGACCCCAGCCCTCTTACTTGACCCTTCGAACATTATGTTGCCGATACAACACAGAAATTTCGTCGAGATTAAATATTTTGTTCATCAAGCACACGTTCCTATGTGTGACAACTGGGACTACCTTCATCCCATTAAATCTCTCCTAGGAGCCCAGTAGCTTGTATCCGATGCACCGCAGCCCACTTACTTTCCCCTTCACAACCTTATATTGGCGATACAACACAGAAATTTCATCGGGATTAAATATTTTGTTCATCAAGCACACGTTCCTATGTGTGACAACTAGGTCCACCTTCATACCATTAAATCTCTCCTGGGAGCCCAGTAGCTTGTATCCGACGCACCGCAGCCCACTTACTTTACCCTTCAAACCTTATATTCCGATACAACACAGAAATTGCATCGAGATTAAATATTTTGTTGATCAAGCACACGTTCTCATCTGTGACAACTAGGCCCACCGTCATCTCATTAAATCTCTCCTGGGAGACCAGTAGCTTCTATCCGACAAACCGCAGCCCACTTACATTACCCTTCACAACCTTATATTGCCGATACAACACAGAAATTGCATCGAGATTAAATATTTTGTTCATCAAGCACTCGTTCACATCTGTGACAACAGGGCCCACCTTTATCTCATTAAATCTCTCCTGGGAGCCCAGTAGCTTGTATCCGACGCAACGCAACCCTCTTACTTTACCCTTCACAACCTTATATTGCCGATACAACACAGAAATTGCATCGAGATTAAATATTTTCTTCATCAAGCACACGTGCACATCTGTGGCAACTGGGCCCAACGTCATCTCATTAAATCTCTCCTGGGAGCCCAGTAGCTTGTATCCGACGCACCGCAGCCCACTTACTTTACCCTTCACAACCTTATTTTGCCGATACAACACAGAAATTGCATCGAGATTAAATATTTTGTTCATCAAGCACACGTTCACATCTGTGACAACTGGGCCCACTGTCATCTCATTAAATCTCTCCTGCGAGCCCAGTAGCTTCTATCCGACGCACCGCAGCCATTTACTTTACCCTTCAAATCTTATATTGCCGATACAACACAGAAATTGCATCGAGATTAAATATTTTCTTCATCAAGCACACGTGCACATCTGTGGCAACTGGGTCCAGCATCATCTCATTAAATCTCTCCTGGGAGCCCAGTAGGTTCTATACGACAGACCGCAGCCCACTTACTTTACCCTTCAAACCTTACATTGCCGATACAAAACAGAAATTGCATCGAGATTGAATATTTTGTTCATCAATCACACGTTCTCATCTGTGACAACTAAGGCCACCATCAACTCATTACATCTCTCCTGGGAGACCAGTAGCCTGTATCCGACGCAACGCAGCCCACTTACTTTACCCTTCACAACCTTATATTGCCGATGCAATACAGACATTGCATCGAGATTAAATATTTTGTTCATCAAGCACACGTGCACATCTGTGTCAACTGGGCCCACCGTCATCTCACTAAATCTCTCCTGGGAGCCCAGTAGCTTCTATCCGACTCAACGCAGCCCACTTACTTTACCCTTCAAACCTTATATTGCCGATACAACACAGAAATTGCATCGAGATTAAATATTTTGTTCATCAAGCACCCGTTCTCAATTGTGACAATTAGGCCCACAGTCATTTCATTAAATGTGTCCTGGGGGACCAGTAGCTTGTATCCGACGCACCGCAGCCCACTTACTTTACCCTTCACAACCTTATATTGCCGATACATCACAGAAATTGCATGGACATTAAATATTTTGTTCATCAAGCACACGTGCCTATCTGTGACAACTGGGCCCACCGTCATCTCATTAAATCTCACCTGGGAGCCCAGTAGCTTGTATCCGACGCACCGCAGCCCACTTACTTTTCCCTTCACATCCTTATATTGCCATACAACTCAGAAATTCCATCGAGATTAGATATTTTGTTCATCAAACACTAGTTCCCATCTGTGAGAACTGAGCACACCTTCATCTCATTAAATCTCTCCTGGGAGCCCAGTAGCTTGTATCCGACGCACCGAAGCAAACTTACTTTACCCTTCATAACCTTATATTGCCGATACAACACAGAAATTGCATCGAGATGAAATATTTTTTCATCAAGCACACGTGCCTATTTGTGACAACTGGGCCCACCGTCATCTCATTAAATCTCACCTGGGAGCACTGTAGCATGTATCCGACGCACCGCAGCCCACTTACTTTTCCCTTCACGTCCTTATATTGCCGTTACAATACAGAAATTGCATCGAGATTAAATATTTTGTTCATCAAGCACTAGTTCACATCCGTCACAACTGGGCCCACCTTCATCTCATTAAATCTCTCCTGGGAGCCCAGTAGCTTGTATCCGACGCGCCGCAGCCCACTTACTTTACCCTTCACTACCTTATATTGCCGACACAACACAGAAATTGCATCGGATTAAATATTTTGTTCATCAAGCACACGTTCACATCTCTAACAACTGGGCCCACTGTCATCTCATTAAATCTCTCCTCGGAGACGAGTAGCTTCTATCTGACGCACCGCAGCCCACTAACTTAACCCTTCACAACCTTATATTGCCGATACACACAGATATTACGTCGAGATTAAATATTTTGTTCATCAAGCACACGTGCACATCTGTGTCAACTGGGCCCACCGTCATCTCATTAAATCTCTCCTGGGAGCACAGTAGCTTGTATCCGACGTACCGCAGCCCATTTACTTTACCCTTCACAACTTTATATTGCCGATACAGCACAGAAATTGCATATAGATTAAATATTTTGTTCATCAAGCACACGTGCCTATCTGTGACAACTGGGTCCACCGTCATCTCATTAAATCTCATCTGGGAGCCCAGTAGCTTGTATCCGACGCAGCGCAGCCCACTTACTTTTCCCTTCACATCCTTATATTGCCGATACAACACAGACATTGCATCGAGATTAAATATTTTGTTCATCAAGCTCTCGTTCACATCTGTGACAACTGGGCAAACCTTCATCTCATTAAATCTCTCCTGGGAGCCCTGTAGCTTGTAACCGACGCACCGCAGCCCACTTACTTTACACTTCACAACCTTATATTGCCGATACAACACAGAAATTGCATCCAGATTAAATATTTTGTTCATCAATCACACGTTATCATCTCTGACAACTAGGGCGACCGTCATCTCATTATATCTCACCTGGGAGACCAGTAGATTGTAAACCGACGCACCGCAGCCCACTTACTTTACCCTTCAAAGCTTATATTGCCGATACAACACAGAAATTGCATCGCGATTAAATATTTTATTCATCAAGCACACCTTCGCATCTGTGACAACTAGGCCCACCGTCATCTCATTAAATCTATCCTGGGGGACCAGTAGCTTGTATCCGACGCACCGCAGCCCACTTACTTTACCCTTCACAACCTTATATTGCCGATACATCACAGAAATTGCATGGACATTAAATATTTTGTTCATCAAGCACACGTGCCTATCTGTGACAACTGGGCCCACCGTCATCTCATTAAATCTCACCTGGGAGCCCAGTAGCTTGTATCCGACGCACCGCAGCCCACTTACTTTTCCCTTCACATCCTTATATTGCCATACAACTCAGAAATTCCATCGAGATTAGATATTTTGTTCATCAAACACTAGTTCCCATCTGTGACAACTGAGCACACCTTCATCTCATTAAATCTCTCCTGGGAGCCCAGTAGCTTGTATCCGACGCACCGCAGCCCACTTACTTTTCCCTTCACATCCTTATATTGTCAATACAACACAGAAATTGCATGGAGATTAAATATTTTGTTCATCAAGCACACGTTCACATGTGTGACAACTATGCCACCGTCATATCATTAAATCTCTCCTGGGAGACCAGTAGCTTCTATCCGACTCACCGCAGCCCACTTACTTTACCCTTCAAACCTTATATTGCCGATACAACACCTAAATTGCATCAAGATTGAATAATTTGTTTAACAAGCACACGTTCTCATCTGTGACAAAGAGGCCCACCGTCATCTCATTAAATCTCTCCTGGGAGCCCAGTAGATTGTATCTGACGCACCGCAGCCCACATACTTTACCCTTCACAACCTTATATTGCCGATACAACACAGGAATGGCATCGAGATTAAATATTTTGTTCATCAAGCACACGTTCCTATCTATGACAACTGGGCCCACCGTCATCTCAGTAAGTCTCTACTGCGAGCCCAGTAGTTTGTATCCGACGCACCGCAGCCCACTTACTTTTCCCTTCACATCCTTATATTGCCGATACAACACAGAAATTGCATCGAGATTAAATATTTTGTTCATCAAGCTCTCGTTCACATCTGTGACAACTGAGCCCACCGTCATCTCATTAAATCTCACCTGGGAGCCCATTAGCTTGTATCCGACGCACCGCAGCCCACTTACTTTTCCCTTCACATCCTTATATTGCCGACACCACTCAGAAATTGCATCGGGATTGAATATTTAGTTCATCATGCACTCGTGACAGCTGGGCCCACCGTCATCTCATTAATCTCCCCTGGGAGCCCAGTAGCTTCTATCCGATGCTCCGCAGCCCACTTACTTTACCCTTGACACCCTATATTGCCGATAAAACACAGAAATTGCATCGAGATTTAATATTTTGTTCATCAAGCACTCGTTCTCATCTGTGACAACTAGGCCCACCGACATCTCATTGAATCTCTCCTGGGAGACCAGTAGCTTCGATCCGACGCACCACAGCCCACTTACTTTAACCTTCACAACCTTATACTGCCGATACAACACAGAAATTGCATCGAGTTAAATTATTTTGTTCATCAAGCTCACGTTCACATCTGTGACAAATGGGCCCACCGTTTTCTCATTATATCTCTCTTGGGAGCCCAGTAGCTTCTATCCGACGCAAAGCAGCCCACTTACTTTACCCTTCAAACCTTATATTGCCGATACAACCCAGAAATTGCATCGAGATTAAATATTTTGTTCATCAAGCACACGTTCTCATCTGTGACAACTAGGCCCACCGTCATCTCATTAAATCTCTCCTGGGAGACCACTAGCTTGTATCCGACGCACCGCAGCCCACTTACTTTACCCTTCACAACCTTATATTGCCGATACAACACAGAAATTGCATAGAGATTAAATTTTTTGTTCATCAAGCACACGTTCACATCTGTGACATCTGGTCCAACCGTTATCTCATTAAATTTCTCCTGGGAGACCAGTAGCTTCTATCCGACGCACCGCAGCCCACTTACATTACCCTTCACAACCTTATATATTCCAATACAACACAGAAATTGCATCTAGATTAAATATTTTGTTCATCAAGCACACGTTCCTTTCTGTTACAACTGGGCCCACCGTCATCTCTTTAAATCTCTCCTGGGAGCCCAGTAGCTTGTATCCGACGCACCGCAGCCCACTTACTTGACCCTTCAAACATTATGTTGCCGATACAACACAGAAATTTCATCGAGATTAAATATTTTGTTCATCAAGCACACGTTCCTATGTGTGACAACTGGCCCACCTTCATCCCATTAAATCTCTCCTGGGAGCCCAGTAGCTTGTATCCGACGCACCGCAACCCACTTACTTTACCCTTCACAACCTTATATTGCCGATACAACACAGAAATTGCATCGAGATTGAATATTTTGCTCATCAAGCACACGTTCTCGTCTGTGACAACTAAGGTCACCGTCAACTCATTACATCTCTCCTGGGAGACCAGTAGCCTGTATCCGACGCACCGCAGCCCACTTACTTAACCCTTCACAACCTTATATTGCCGATACAACACAGAAATTGCATCGAGATAAAATAATTTGTTCATCAAGCACACGTTCACATCTGTGACAACTGGGCCCAGCATCATCTCATTATATCTCTCCTGGGAGCCCAGTAGCTTCTATCCGACGCACCGCAGCCCACTTACTTTACCCTTCAAACCTTAATTTGCCGATACAACCCCTAAATTGCATCAAGATTGAATAATTTGTTCAACAAGCACACGTTCTCATCTGTGACAATGAGGCCCACCGTCATCTCATTAAATCTCTCCTGGGAACCCAGTAGCTTGTATCTGACGCACCGCAGCCCACATCCTTTACCCTTCACAACCTTATATTGCCGATACAACACAGGAATTGCATCGAGATTAAATATTTTGTTCATCAAGCACACGTTCCTATCTGTGACAACTGGGCCCACCGTCATCTCAGTAAGTCTCTACTGCGAGCCCAGTAGTTTGTATCCGACGCACCGCAGCCCACTTACTTTTCCCTTCACATCCTTATATTGCCGATACAACACAGAAATTGCATCGAGATTAAATATTTTGTTCACCAAGCTCTCGTTCACATCTGTGACAACTGGTCCCACCGTCATCTCATTAAATCTCTCCTGGGAGCCCAGTAGCTTCTATCCGAAGCACCGCAGCCCACTTACTGTACCCTTCAAACCTTATACTGCCGATAGAACACAGATATTGCTTCGAGATTAAATATGTTGTTCATCAAGCACACGTTCGCATGTGTGACAACTAGGCCCACCGTCATCTCATTAAATCTCTCCTGGGAGACCAGTAGCTTCTATCCGACGCACCGAAGCCCACTTACTTTACCCTTCACAACCTAATATTGCCGATACAACACAGAAATTGCATCGAGATTAAATATTTTGTTCATCAAGCACACGTTCACATGTGTGACAACTATTCCCACCGTATTATCATTAAATCTCTCCTGGGAGACCAGTAGCTTCTATCCGACACACCGCAGCCCACTTACTTTATCCTTAACAACCTTATATTGCCGATGCGACACAGATATTGCATCGAGATTAAATATTTTGTTCATCAAGCACACGATCATATCTGTGACAACTGGGTCCAGCATCATCTCATTAAATCTCTCCTGGGAGCCCAGTAGCTTCTATCCGACGCACCGCAGCCCACTTACTTTACCCTTCAAACCTTATATTGCCCATACAACACAGAAATTGCATCGAGATTAAATATTTTGTTCATCCAGCACCCGTTCTCATTTGTGTCAATTAGGCCCACCGTCATTTCATTAAATGTCTCCTTGGAGACCAGTAGCTTCTATCGGACGCACCGAAGCCCACTTACTTTTTCCTTCATAACCTTATATTGCCGATACAACACAGAAATTGCATCGAGATTAAATATTTTGTTCATCAAGCACACGTGCCTATTTGTGACAACTGGGCCCACCGTTATCTCATTAAATCTCACCTGGGAGCACTGTAGCTTGTATCCGACGCACCGCAGCCCACTTACTTTTCCCTTCACATCCTTATATTGCCGATACAATACAGAAATTGCATTGAAATTAAATATTTTGTTCATCAAGCACTAGTTCACATCTGTCACAACTGGGCCCACCTTGATCTCATTAAATCTCTCCTGGGAGCCCAGTAGCTGGTATCCGACGCACCGCAGCCCACTTAATTTACCCTTCACTACCTTATATTGCCGACACAACACAGAAATTGCATCGCATTAAATATTTTGTTCATCAAGCACACGTTCACATCTGTAACAACTGGGCCCACTGTCATCTCACTAAATCTCTCCTCGGAGACGAGTGGCTTCTATCTGACGCACCGCAGCCCACTAACTTTACCCTTCACAACCTTATATTGCCGATACACACAGAAATTACGTCGAGATTAAATATTTTGTTCATCAAGCACACGTGCACATCTGTGTCAACTGGGCCCACCGTCATCTCATTAAATCTCTCCTGGGAGCACAGTAGCCTGTATCCGACGCACCGCAGCCCATTTACTTTACCCTTCACAACTTTATATTGCCGATACAGCACAGAAATTGCATCGAGATTAAATATTTTGTTTATCAAGCACACGTTCCTATCTGTGACAACTGGGCCCACCGTCATCTCATTAAATCTCATCTGGGAGCCCAGTAGCTTGTATCCGACGCACCGCAGCCCACTTACTTTTCCCTTCACATCCTTATATTGCCGATACAACACAGACATTGCATCGAGATTAAATATTTTGTTCATCAAGCACTCGTTCACATCTGTGACAACTGTGCCCACCTTCATCTCATTAAATCTCTCCTGGGAGCCCTGTAGCTTGTAACCGACGCACCGCAGCCCACCTACTTTACACCTCACAACCTTATATTGCCGGCACAACACAGGTATTGCATCGTGATTAAATATTTTGTTCATCATGCACACATCTGTGACAACTGGGACCACCGTCATCACATTACATCTCTCCTGGGAGCCCAGTAGCTTTTATCCGACTCACCGCAGCCCACTTACTTTTCCCTTCACATCCTTATATTGCCGATACAACACAGATATTGCATCGAGATTAAATATTTTGTTGATCAAGCACACGTTCACATGTGTGACAACTATGCCCACCGTCATATCATTAAATCTCTCCTGGGAGACCAGTAGCTTCTATCCGACGAACCGCAGCCCACTTACATTATCCTTAACAACCTTATATTGCCGATACAACACAGAAATTGCATCGAGATTGAATATTTTGTTCATCAAGCACACGTTCTCATCTGTGACAACTAGGCCCACCGTCATCTCATTAAATCTCTCCTGGGAGCCCAGTAGCTTGTATCCGACGCACCGCAGCCCACTTACTTTACCCTTCACAACCTTATATTGCCGATAGAACACAGAAATTGCATCGAGACTAAATATTTGGTTCATCCAGCACACGTTCCTATCTGTGACAACTGGGCCCACCGTCATCTCATTAAATCTCTCCTGCGAGCCCAGTAGCTTGTATCCGACGCACCGCAGCCCACTTACTTTGCCCTTCACAACATTATATTGCTGATACAACACTGAAATTGCATCGAGATTAAATATTTTGTTCATCAAGCATACGTTCACCTCTATGACAACTGGGCCCACCGTCATCTCATTAAATCTCTCCTGAGAGACCAGTAGCTTGTATCTGACGAACCGCAGCCCACTTACTTTACCCTTCACAACCTTGTATTGCCGATACAACACAGAAATTGCATCGAAATTAAATATTTTGTTCATCAAGCACACGTTCTCATCTGTGACAACTAGGCCCACCGTCATCTCATTAAATCTCTCCTGGGGGACCAGTAGCTTGTATCCGAGGCACCGCAGCCCACTTACTTTACCCTTCACAACCTTATATTGCCGATACAACGCGGAAATTGCATTGAGATTAAATATTTTGTTCATAAAGCACACGTTCACATCTGTGACAACTAGGCCCACCGTCATCTCATTAAATCTCTCCTGGGAGACCAGTAGCTTGTATCCGAGGCACCGCAGCCCACTTACTTTACCCTTCACAACCTTATTTTGCCGATACCACACAGAAATTGCATCGAGATTAAATATTTTGTTCATCAAGCACTCGTTGAAATCTGTGGCAACTGGTCCCACCTTCATCTCATTAAATCTCTCCTGGGAGCCCAGTAACTTCTATCCGACGCACCGCAGCCCACTTACTTTAACCTTCAAACCTTATATTGCCGATACAACACAGATATTGCATCGAGTTTACATATTTTGTTCATCAAGCACTGGTTCACACCTGTGACAACTAGGCCCACCGTCATCTCATTAAATCTCTCCTGGGAGCCCAGTAGCTTGTATCCGACGCACCGCAGCCCACTTACTTTACCCTTCACAACCTTATATTGCCGATAGAACACAGAAATTGCATCGAGACAAAATATTTGGTTCATCCAGCACACGTTCCTATCTGTGACAACTGGGCCCACCGTCATCTCATTAAATCTCTCCTGCGAGCCCAGTAGCTTGTATCCGACGCACCGCAGCCCACTTACTTTGCCCTTCACAACATTATATTGCTGATACAACACTGAAATTGCATCGAGATTAAATATTTTGTTCATCAAGCATACGTTCACCTCTATGACAACTGGGCCCACCGTCATCTCATTAAATCTCTCCTGAGAGACCAGTAGCTTGTATCTGACGAACCGCAGCCCACTTACTTTACCCTTCACAACCTTGTATTGCCGATACAACACAGAAATTGCATCGAAATTAAATATTTTGTTCATCAAGCACACGTTCTCATCTGTGACAACTAGGCCCACCGTCATCTCATTAAATCTCTCCTGGGGGACCAGTAGCTTGTATCCGAGGCACCGCAGCCCACTTACTTTACCCTTCACAACCTTATATTGCCGATACAACGCGGAAATTGCATTGAGATTAAATATTTTGTTCATCAAGCACACGTTCACATCTGTGACAACTAGGCCCACCGTCATCTCATTAAATCTCTCCTGGGAGACCAGTAGCTTGTATCCGAGGCACCGCAGCCCACTTACTTTACCCTTCACAACCTTATTTTGCCGATACAACACAGAAATTGCATCGAGATTAAATAATTTGTTCATCAAGAACACGTTCTCATCTGTGACAACTAGGCCCACCGTCATCACATTAAATCTCTCCTGGGAGACCAGTAGCTTGAATCCGACGCACCGCAGCCCACTTACTTTACCCTTCACAACCTTATATTGCCGGAACAACACAGATATTGCATCGTGATTAAATATTTTGTTCATCATGCACACGTCACATCTGTGACAACTGGGCCCACTGTCATCTCATTAAATCTCTCCTGGGAGCCCAGTAGCTTTTATCCGACGCACCGCAGCCCACTTACTTTGCCCTTCACAACCTTATTTTGCCGATAGAAACACAGAAATTGCTTCGAGATTATATATTTTGTTCATCAAGCACTCGTTCACATCTGTGACAACTGGGCCCACCTTCATCTCATTAAATCTCTCCTAGGAGCCCTGTAGCTTGTATCCGACGCACCGCAGCCCACTTACTTTACCCTTCAAACCTTATATTGCCGATACAACACAGAAATTGCATCGAGTTTAAATATTTTGTTCATCATGCACACGTCACATCTGTGACAACTGGGCCCACTGTCATCTCATTAAATCTCACCTGGGAGACCAGTAGCTTGTATCCGACGCACCGCAGCCCACTTACTTCACCCTTCAAACCTTATATTGCCGATACAACACAGAAATTGCATCGAGATTAAATATTTTGTTCATCAAGCACACCTTCTCATCTGTGACAACTAGGCCCACCGTCATCTCATTAAATCTATCCTGGGAGACCAGTAGCTTGTATCCGACGCACCGCAGCCAACTTACTTTACCCTTCACAACCTTATATTGCCGATACAACACAGAAATTGCATCGAGAATAAATAATTTGTTTATCAAGCACACGTTAACATCTGTGACATCTGGGCCCACCGTAATCTCATTAAATCTCTCCTCGGAGCCCAGTAGCTTCTATCCGACGCACCGCAGCCCACTTACTTTAGCCTTCAAACCTTATATTGCCGATACAACAGAGAAATTGCGTCGAGATTAACTATTTTGATCATCATGCAAACGTCACATCTGTGACAACTGGGCGCCCCGTCATCTCATTAAATCTCTCCTGGGAGCCCAGTAGCTTCTATCCGACGCACCGCAGCCCGCTTACTTTACCCTTCAGATTCTTATATTGCCGATACAACGCGGAAATTGCATCGAGAATTAAATATTTTGTTCATCAAGCACACGTTCACATCTGTGATAACTGGGCCCACCGTCATCTCATTAAATCTCTCCTGGGAGACCAGTAGGTTCTATCCGATGCACCGCAGCCCACTTACTTTACCCTTCACAACCTTATATTGCCGATAGAGCACACAAATTGCATCGAGATAAAATATTTTGTTCATCAAGCACACGTTCCTATATGTGACAACTGGGCCCACCGTCATCTCATTAAATCTCTCCTGGGAGCCCAGTAGCTTGTATCCGACGCACCGCAGCCCACTTACTTTACCCTTCACATCCTTATATTGCCGATACAACACTGAAATTGCATCGAGATTAAATATTTTGTTCATCAAGCATACGTTCACCTCTGTGACAACTGGAACCACCGTCATCTCATTAAATCTCTCCTGGGAGCCCAGTAGCTTCTATCCGACGCACCGCAGATCACTTAATTTACCCTTCAAACCTTATATTGCCGATACAACACAGAAATTCCATCGAATTCAATATTTTGTTCATCAAGCACACGTTCTCATATGTGGCAAATAGGCCCACCGTCACCTTATTAAATCTCTCCTGGGAGCCCAGTAGCTTGTATCCGACGCACCGCAGCCCACTTACTTTACCCTTCACAACCTTATATTGCCGATACAACACAGAAATTGCATCGAGATTAAATATTTTGTTCATCAAGCACACATTCACATCTGTGACAACTGGGCCCTCTGTCATTTCATTAAATCTCTCCTGGGAGACCAGTAGGTTCTATCCTACGCACCGCAGCCCACTTACGTTACCCTTCAGAACCTTATATTGCCGATACAACACAGAAATTGCATCCAGATTAAATTTTTGGTTCATCAAGCACACGTTCAATTCTGTGACAACTGGGCCCACCGTCATCTCATTAAATATCTCCTGGGAGCCCAGTACCTTGTATCCGACGCACCGCAGCCCACTTACTTTTCCCTTCACAACCTTATATTGCCGATACAACACAGAAATTGCATCGAGATTAAATATTTTGTTCATCAAGCACTCGATCACATCTGTGACAACTGGGCCCACCTTCATCTCATTAAATCTCTCCTGGGAGCCCAGTAGCTTGTATCCGTCGCACCGCAGCCCACTTACTTTACCCTTCACAACCTTATATTGCCGATACAACACAGAAATTGCTTCGAGATTTAATATTTTGTCCGTCAAGCACTCGTTCACATCTGTGACAACTGGGCCCACCTTCATCTCATTAAATCTCTCCTTGGAGCCCCGTAGCTTGTATCCGACGCATCGCAGCCCACTTACTTTACCCTTCACAACCTTATATTGCCGATACAACACAGAAATTGCATCGAGATTAAATATTTTGTTCATCAAGCACACGTTCACATCTGTGACATTTGGGCCCCCCGTCATCTCATTAAATCTCTCCTGGGAGACCAGTAGGTTCTCTCTGACGCACTGCAGCCCACTTACGTTACCCTTCAGACCCTTATATTGCCGATACAACACAGAAATTGCATCGAGATTAAATATTTTGTTCATCAAGCACACGTGTCTATCTGTGACAACAGGACCCATCGTCATCTCATTAAAACTCACCTGGGAGCCCAGTAGCTTGTATCCGACGCACCGCAGCCCACTTACTTTACCCTTCACAACCTTATATTGCCGGAACAACACAGATATTGCATCGTGATTAAATATTTTGTTCATCATGCACACGTCACATCTGTGACAACTGGGCCCACCGTCATCTCATTAAATCTCTCCTGGGAGATCAGTAGCTTTTATCCGACGCACCGCAGCCCACTTACTTTGCCCTTCACAACCTTATATTGCCGATAGAAACACAGAAATTGCATTGAGATTATATATTTTGTTCATCAAGCACTCGCTCACATCTGTCACAACTGGGCCCACCTTCATCTCATTAAATCTCTCCTGGGAGCCCTGTAGCTTGTATCCGACGCACCGCAGCCCACTTACTTTACCCTTCAAACCTTATATTGCCGATACAACACAGAATTTGCATCGAAATTAAATATTTTGTTCATCAAGCACACGTTCTCATCTCTGACAACTAGGGTGACCGTCATCTCTTTAAATCTCACCTGGGAGACCAGTAGCTTGTATCCGACGCACCGCAGCCCACTTACTTCACACTTCAAACCTTATATTGCTGATACAACACAGAAATTGCATCGAGATTAAATATTTTGTTCATCAAGCACACCTTCTCATCTGTGACAACTAGGCCCACCGTCATCTCATTAAATCTATCCTGGGAGACCAGTAGCTTGTATCCGACGCACCGCAGCCAATTTACTTTACCCTTCACAACCTTATATTGCCGATACAACACAGAAATTGCATCGAGAATAAATAATTTGTTTATCAAGCACACGCTAACATCTGTGACATGTGGGCCCACCGTAATCTCATTAAATCTCTCCTCGGAGCCCAGTAGCTTCTATCCGACGCACCGCAGCCCACTTACTTTAGCCTTCAAACCTTATATTGCCGATACAACACAGAAATTGCATCAAGATTAAATATTTTGTTCATCATGCAAACGTCACATCTGTGACAACTGGGCCCACCGTCATCTCATTAAATCTCTCCTGGGAGCCCAGTAGCTTTTATCCGACGCACCGCAGCCCACTTACTTTTCCCTGCACATCCTTATATTGCCGATACAACACAGAAATTGCATCGAGATTAAATATCTTGTTCATCAAGCACTCGATCGCATCTGTGACAACTGGGCCCACCGTCATCTCATTAAATCTCTCCTGGGAGCCCAGTACCTTCTATCCTACGCACCACAGCCCACATACTTTACCCTTGAAACCTTATATTGCCGATACAACACAGAAATTGCATCGAGATTAAATGTTTTGTTCATCAAGCACACGTTCTCATCTGTGACAACGAGGCCCACCGTCGTCTCATTAAATCTCTCCTGGGAGACCAGTAGCATGTATCCGACGCACCGCAGCCCGCCTACTTTACCCTTCACAACTTTATATTTCCGATACAACACAGAAATTACATCGAGATTAAATATTTTGTTCATCATGCACACGTTCACATCTGTGACAACTGGGCCCACCGTCATCTCATTAAATCTCTCCTGGGAGCCCAGTAGCTTCTATCCGAAGCACCGTAGCCCACTTACTTTACCCCTCCATTCTTATATTGCCGATACAACACAGAAATTGCATCGAGATTAAATATTTTGTACATCAAGCACTCTATCACATCTGTGACAACTGGGCCCACCTTCATCTCGTTAAATCTCTACTGGGAGCCCAGTAGCTTGTATCCGTCGCACCGCAGCCCACTTACTTTACCCTTCACAACCTTATATTGCCGATACAACACAGAAATTGCATCGAGATTAAATATTTTGTCCATCAAGCACTCGTTCACATCTGTGACAACTGGGCCCACCTTCATCTCATTAAATCTCTCCTTGGAGTCCCGTAGCTTGTATCCGACGCATCGCAGCCCACTTACTTTACCCTTCACAACCTTATATTGCCGATACAACACAGAAATTGCTTCGAGATTAACTATTTTGTTCATCAAGCACACGTTCACATCTGTGACAACTGGGCCCACCGTTATCTCATTAAATCTCTTCTGGGAGACCAGTAGGTTCTCTCAGACGCACCGCAGCCCACTTACGTTACCCTTCAGAACCTTATATTGCCGATACAACACCGAAATTTCATCGAGATTAAATATTTTGTTCATCAAGCACACGTTCACATCTGTGACAACTGGGCCCACCGTTATCTCATTAAATCTCTCCTGGGAGACCAGTAGGTTCTCTCCGACGCACCTCAGCCCACTTACTTTACCCTTCAGAACCTTATATTGCCGATACAACACAGAAATTGCATCGAGATTAAATATTTGGTACATCAAGCACTCGTTCACATCTGTGACAACTGGACTGACCTTCATCTCATTAAATCTCTCCTTGGAGCCAAGTAGCTTGTATCTGACGCATCGCAGCCCACTTACTTTGCCCTTCACAACCTTATATTGCCAACATAACACAGAAATTGCATCGAGATTAAGTATTTTGTTCATCAAGCACACGTTCACATGTGTGTCAACTATTTCCACCGTCATATCATTAAATCTCTCCTGGGAGACCAGTAGCTTCTATCCGACGCACCACAGCCCACTTACTTTTCCCTTCACATCGTTATATTGCCGATACCACACAGAAATTGCATCGAGATTAAATATTTTGTTGATCAAGCACTCGTTAACATCTGTGGCAACAGGTCCCACCTACATCTCGTTAAATCTCTCCTGGGAGCCCAGTACCTTCTATCCGAAGCACCGCAGCCCACTTACTTTACCCCTCAATTCTTATATTGCCGATACAACACAGAAATTGCATCGAGATTGGATATATTGTTCATCAAGCACACGTTCTCATCTGTGACAACTAGGCCCACCGTCATCTCATTAAATCTCTCCTGGGAGACCAGTAGCTAGTAATCAAGGCACCGCAGCCTACTTACTTTACCCTTCACAACCTTATATCGCCGATACAACGCGGAAATTGCATCGAGATTAAATATTTTGTTCATCAAGCACACGTTCACATCTGTGACAACTGGGCCACCGTCATCTCATTAAATCTCTCCTGGGAGACCAGTAGGTTCTATCCGATGCACCGCAGCCCAATTACTTTACCCTTCACAACCTTATATAGCCGATAGAACACAGAAATAGCATCAAGATTAAATATTTTGTTCATCAAGCACTCGATCACATCTGTGACAACTGGGCCCACCTTCATCTTATTAAATCTCTCCTGGGAGCCCAGTAGCTTGTATCCGTCGAACCGCAGCCCACTTACTTTACCCTTGACAACATTATATTGCCGATACAACACAGAAATTGCATCGAGATTAAATATTTTGTCCATCAAGCACACGTTCTCATCTGTGGCAAATAGGCCCACCGTCACCTCATTAAATCTCTCCTGGGAGACCAGTAGCTTGTATCCGACGCACCGCAGCCCACTTACTTTACCCTACACAACCTTATATTGCCGATACAACACAGAAATTGCATCGAGATTAAATATTTTGTTCATCAAGCACACATTCACATCTGTGACAACTGGGCCCTCCGTCATGTCATTAAATCTCTCCTGGGAGACCAGTAGGTTCTATCCTACGCACCGCAGCCCACTTACGTTACCCTTCAGAACCTTATATTGCCGATACAACACAGAAATTGCATCCAAATTAAATATTTTTTCATCAATCACACGTTCAATTCTGTGACACCTGGGCCCACCGTCATCTCATTAAATATCTCCTGGGAGCCCAGTACCTTGTATCCGACGAGCAGCAGCCCACTTACTTTTCCCTTCACATCCTTATATTGCCGATACAACACAGAAATTGCATCGAGATTAAATATTTGGTACATCAAGCACTCGTTCACATCTGTGTCAACTGGACTGACCTTCATCTCATTAAATCTCTCCTTGGAGCCCAGTAGCTTTTATCCGACGGATCGCAGCCCACTTACTTTGCCCTTCACAACCTTATATTCCCAATAAAACACAGAAATTGCATCGAGATCAAGTATTTTGTTCATCAAGCACACGTTCACATGTGTGTCAATTATGCCCACCGTTATATCATTAAAT
This sequence comes from Schistocerca nitens, assembly GCF_023898315.1. NCBI lineage: Eukaryota > Metazoa > Arthropoda > Insecta > Orthoptera > Acrididae > Schistocerca > Schistocerca nitens. The sequence continues at coordinate 106,086,228 of NC_064621.1, read as the reverse complement.
CTCTCCTGGGACACCAGTAGCTTCTATCCGACGCACCGCAGCCCACTTACTTTAACTTTCACAACCTTATATTGCCGATACAACACAGAAGTTGCATCGAAATTTAATATTTTGTTCATCATGCACACGTCACATCTGTGACAACTGGGCCCACCGTCATCTCATTAAATCTCTCCTGGGAGCCCAGTAGCTTCTATCCGACGCACCACAGCCCACTTACTTTACCCTTCAAACCTTATATTGCCGATACAACACAGATATTGCATCGAGATTAAATGTTTTGTTCATCAAGCACACGTTCTCATCTGTGACAACTAGGCCCACCGTCATCTCATTAAATCTCTCCTGGAGGACCAGTAACTTGTATCCGACGCACCTCTGCCCACTTACTTTACCCTTCACAACCTTATATTGCCGATACAACACAGATATTGCTTTGAGATTAAATATTTTGTTCATCAAGCACACGTTCAAATCTGTGACAACCGGGCCCACCGTTATCTCATTAAATCTCTACTGTGAGACCAGTAGGTTCTATCCGACGCACCGCAACCCACTTACTTTACCCTTCACATCCTTATATTGCCGATTCAACACAGAAATTGCATCGAGATTAAATATTTTGTTCATCAAGCACACGTTCCTATCTGTGACAACTGGGCCCAACTTCATCTCATTAAATCTCTCTGTGAGCGCTGTAGCTTCTATCCGACGCACTGCAGCCCACTTACTTTACCCTTCACAACCTTATATTGCCGATACAACACAGAAATTGCATCGAGATAAAATATTTTGTTCATCCAGCACACATTCCTATCTGTGACAACTGGGCCCACCGTCATCTCATTTAATCTCTCCTGGGAGCCCAGTAGCGTTTATCCGACGCACCCCAGCCCACTTACTCTACCCTTCACAACCTTATATTGCCGATAGAACAAAGAAATTGCATCGAGATTAGATATTTTGTTCATCAAGCACACGTACCTATCTGTGACAACTGGGCCCACCGTCATCTCATTAAATCTCTCCTGGGAGACCAGTAGCTTGTATCCGACGCACCGCAGCCCATTTAGTTCACCCTTCACAACCTTATATTGCCGATACAACACTGAAATTGCATCGAGATTAAATATTTTGTTCATCAAGCATACGTTCACCTCTGTGACAACTGGACCCACCGTCATCTCATTAAATCTCTCCTGGGAGCCCAGTAGCTTCTATCCGACGCACCGCAGATCACTTACTTTACCCTTCAAACCTTATATTGCCGATACAACACAGAAATTCCATCGAGATTCAATATTTTGTTCATCAAGCACACGTTCTTATCTGTGGCAAATAGACCCACCGTCACCTCATTAAATCTCTCCTGGGAGCCCAGTAGCTTCTATCCGACGCACTGCAGCCCACTTACTTTACCCTTCACCACCTTATATTGCCGATACAACACAGAAATTGCATCGAGATTAAATATTTTGTTCATCAAGCACACATTCACATCTGTGACAACTGGGCCCTCCGTCATTTCATTAAATCTCTCCTGGGAGGCCAGTAGGTTCTATCCTACGCACCGCAGTCCACTTACGTTACCCTTCAGAACCTTATATTGCCGATACAACACAGAAATTGCATCCAGATCAAATATTTTGTTCATGAAGCTCACGTTCATATCTGTGACAACTGGGCCCACCGTCATTTCATTAAATCTCTCCTGGGAGCCCAGTAGCTTCTATCCGACGCACCGCAGCCCTCTTACTTTACCCTTCAAACCTTATATTACTGATGCAACACAGAAATTGCATTGAGATTAAATATTTTGTTCATCAAGCACACGTTCTCATCTGTGACATCTAGGGCCACCGTCATCTCATTAAATCTCTCCTGGGAGAACAGTAGGTTCTATCCGAGGCACCGCAGCCCATTTACTTTACCCTTCACATCCTTATATTGCCGATACATCACAGAAATTGCATCGAGATTAAATATTTTGTTCATCAAGCACTCGTTCCTATCTGTGACAACTAGGCCCACCTTCATCTCATTAAATCTCTCCTGGGAACCCAGTAGCTTGTATCCGACGCATCGCAGCCCACTTACTTTACCCTTCACAACCTTATATTGCCGATACAGCACAGAAATCGCATAGAGATTAAATATTTTGTTCATCAAGCACACGTTCACATGTGTTACAACTATGCCCACCATCATATCATTAAATCTCTCCTGGGAGACCAGTAGCTTCTATCCGACGCACCGCAGCCCACTTTGTTCATCCTTCACAACCATATATTGCCGATACAACACAGAAATTGCATCGAGATTAAATATTTTGTTCATCAAGCACAGGTTCACATCTGTGACAACTGGGCCCACCGTCATCTCATTAAATCTCTCCTGGGAGACCAGTAGCTTCTATCCGACGCACCACAGCCCACTTACTTTACCCTTCACAACCTTATATTGCCGATACAACACAGATATTGCTTCGAGATTAAATATTTTGTTCATCAAGCACACGTTAATATCTGTGACAACTGGGCCCACCGTCATCTCATTAAATCTCTCCTGGGAGACCAGTAGATTCTATCCGACGCACCGCAGCCCACATACTTTACCCTTCACATCCTTATATTGCCGATACAACACAGAAATTGCATCGGGATTAAATATTTTGTTCACCAAGCACACGTTCCTATCTGTGACAACTGGGCTCAACTTCATCTCATTAAATCTCTCTGTGAGCGCAGTAGCTTCTATCCGACGCACCGCAGCCCACTTACTTTACCCTTCACAACCTCATATTGCCCATACAACACAGAAATTGCTTCGAGATTAAATATTGTGTCCATCCAGCACACGTTCCTATCTGTGACAACTGGGCCCACCGTCATCTCATTAAATCTCTCCTGGGAGCCCAGTAGCGTTTATCCGACGCACCGCAGCCCACTTACTTTAGCCTGCACAACCTTATATTGCCGATACAACACAGAAATTGCATCGAGATTAAATAGTTTGTTCATCAAGCATACGTTCCCATCTGTGACAACTAGGCCCACCGACATCTCATTAAATCTCTCCTGGGAGACCAGTAGCTTGTATCAGACGCACCGCAGCCCACTTACTTTACCCTTCACAAACTTATATTGCCGATTCAACACAGATATTGCTTCGAAATTAAATATTTCGTTCATCAAGCACACGTTCCTATCTGTGACAACTGGGCCCACCGTCATCTCATTAAATCTCTCCTGGGAGAACAGTTGGTTCTATCCGACGCACCGCAGCCCACTTACTTTACCCTTCACATCCTTATATTGCCGATACAACACAGAAATTGCTTCGAGATTAATTATTTTGTTCATCAAGCACACGTTCCTATCTGTGACAACTGGGCCAAACTTCATCTCATTAAATCTCTGTGTGAGCGCAGTAGCTTCTATCAGACGCACTTCAGCCCACTTACTTTACCCTTCACAACCTTATTTTGCCGATACAACACAGAAATTGCATCGAGATTAAATATTTTGTTCATCAAGCAAACGTTCTCAACTGTGACAAATAGGCCCACCGTCATCTCATTAAATCTCGCCTGGGAGACTAGTAGCTTGTATCCGACGCACCACAGCCCACTTACTTTACCCTACACAACCTTATATTGCCGATAGAACACAGAAATTGCATCGAGATTAAATATTTCGTTCATCAAGCACACGTTCCTATCTGTGACAACTGGGCCCACCGTCATCTCATTAAATCTCTCCTGGGAGAACAGTAGGTTCTATCCGACGCACCGCAGCCCACTTACTTTACCCTTCACATCCTTATATTGCCGATACAACACAGAAATTGCATCGAGATTAAATATTTTGTTCATTAAGCACACGTTCACATGTGTGACAACTATGCCCACCGTCATATCATTAAATCTCTCCTGGGAGACCAGTAGCTTCTATCCGACGCACCACAGCCCACTTACTTTACCCTTCAAACCTTATATTGCCGATACAACACAGAAATTGCATCGAGATTAAATATTTTGTTCATCAAGCACACGTACCTATCTGTGACAACTGGGCCCAACTTCATCTCATTAAATCTCTCTGTGAGCGCTGTAGCTTCTATCCGACGCACCGCAGCCCACTTACTTTACCCTTCACAACCTTATATTGCCGATACAACACAGAAATTGCATCGAGATAAAATATTTTGTTCATCCAGCACACATTCCTATCTGTGACAACTGGGCCCACCGTCATCTTTTTAATTCTCTCCTGGGAGCCCAGTAGCGTTTATCCGACGCACCGCAGCCCACTTACTCTACCCTTCACAACCTTATATTGCCGATAGAACACAGAAATTGCATCGAGATTAAATATTTTGTTCATCAAACACACGTGCCTATCTGTGACAACTGGGCCCACCGTCATCTCATTAAATCTCTCCTGGGAGCCCAGTAGCTTGTATCCGACGCACCGCAGCCCACTTACTTCACCCTTCACAACCTTATATTGCCGATACAACACTAAAATTGCATCGAGATTAAATATTTTGTTCATCAAGCATACGTTCACCTCTGTGACAACTGGACCCACCGTCATCTCATTAAATCTCTCCTGGGAGCCCAGTAGCTTCTATCCGAAGCACCGCAGATCACTTACTTTACCCTTCACAACCTTATATTGCCGACACAGCACAGAAATCGCATCGAGATTAAATATTTTGTTCATCAAGCACTCGTTCCTATCTGTGACAACTAGGCCCACCTTCATCTCATTAAATCTCTCCTGGGAGCCCAGTAGCTTGTATCAGACGCATCGCAGCCCACTTACTTTACCCTTCACAACCTTATATTGCCGACACAGCACAGAAATCGCATCGAGATTAAATATTCTGTTCATCAAGCACACGTTCACATGTGTGACAACTATGCCCACCATCATATCATTAAATCTCTCCTGGGAGACCAGTAGCTTCTATCCGACGCACCGCAGCCCACTTATTTCATCATTCACAACCTTATATTGCCGATACAACACAGAAATTGCATCGAGATTAAATATTTGGTTGATCAAGCACAGGTTCACATCTGTGACAACTTGTCCCACCGTCATCTCATTAAATCTCTCCTGGGAGACCAGTAGCTTCTATCCGACGCACCACAGCCCACTTACTTTACCCTTCAAACCTTATATTGCCGATACAACACAGAAATTGCATCGGGATTAAATGTTTTGTTCATCACGCACACGTTCTCATCTGTGACAACTAGGCCCACTGTCATCTCATTAAATCTGTCCTGGGAGACAAGTAGCTTGTATTCGACGCACCGCAGCCCACTAACTTTAACCTTCACAACCATATATTGCTGATACAACACAGAAATTACACCGAGATTAAATATTTTGTTCATCATGCACACGTCACATCTATGACAACTTGGCCCACCGTCATCTCATTAAATCTCTCCTTGGAGACCAGTAGATTCTATCCGACGCACCGCAGCCCTCATACTTTACCCTTCACATCCTTATATTGCCGATACAACACAGAAATTGCATCGAGATTAAATATTTTGTTCACCAAACACACGTTCCTATCTGTGACAACTGGGCCCAACTTCATCTCATTAAATCTCTCTGTGAGCGCAGTAGCTTCTGTCCGACGCACCGCAGCCCACTTACTTTACCCTTCACAACCTTATATTGCCGATACAACACAGAAATTGCTTCGAGATTAAATATTGTGTTCATCCAGCACACGTTCCTATCTGTGACAACTGGGCCCACCGTCATCTCATTAAATCTCTCCTGGGAGCCCAGTAGCGTTTATCCGACGCACCGCAGCCCACTTACTTTACCCTGCACAACCTTATATTGCCGATACAACACAGAAATTGCATCGAGATTAAATAGTTTGTTCATCAAGCATACGTTCCCATCTGTGACAACTAGGCCCACCGACATCTCATTAAATCTCTCCTGGGAGACCAGTAGCTTGTATCAGACGCACCGCAGCCCACTTACTTTAACTTTCACAACCTTATATTGCCGATACAACACAGAAATTGCATCGAAATTTAATATTTTGTTCATCAAGCACACGTGCACATCTGTGACATCTGGGCCCACCGTCAACTCATAAAATCTCTCCTGGGAACCCAGTAGCTTCTATCCGACGCACCACAGCCCACTTACTTTACCCTTCAAACCATATATTGCTGATACAACACAGAAATTGCACTGAGATTAAATATTTTGTTTGTCAAGCACACGTTCTCATCTGTGACATCTAGGCCCACCGTCATCTCATTAAATCTGTCCTGGGAGACCAGTAGCTTGTATTCGACGCACCGAAGCGCACTAACTTTACCCTTCACAACCATATATTGCTGATACAACACAGAAATTACATCGAGATTAAATATTTTGTTCATCATGCACACGTCACATCTGTGACAACTGGGCCCACTGTCATCTCATTAAATCTCTCCTTGGAGCCCAGTAGCTTGTATCCGACGCATCGCAGCCCACTTACTTTACCCTTCACAAACTTATATTGCCGATACATCACAGAAATTGCATCGAGATTAAGTATTTTGTTCATCAAGCTCACGTTCACATGTGTGTCAACTATGCCCACCGTCATATCATTAAATCTCTCCTGGGAGACCAGTAGCTTCTATCCGACGCACCGCAGCCAACTTACTTTATCCTTCACCAACTTATATTGCTGATACAACACAGAAATTGCATCGAGATTAAATATTTTGTTCATCAAGCACAGGTTCACGTCTGTGACAACTGGGCCCACCGTCAACTCATAAAATCTCTCCTGGGAACCCAGTAGCTTCTATCCGACGCACCACAGCCCACTTACTTTACCCTTCAAACGTTATATTGCCGATACAACACAGAAATTGCATAGAGATTAAATGTTTTGTTCATCAAGCACACGTTCTCATCTGTGACAACTAGGCCCACCGTCATCTCATTAAATCTCTCCTGGGAGAACAGTTGGTTCTATCCGACGCACCGTTGCCCACTTACTTTACCCTTCACAACCTAATATTGCCGATACAACACAGATATTGCTTCGAGAGTAAATATTTTGATCATCAAGCACACGTTCAAATCTGTGACAACCGGGCCCACCGTTATCTCTTTAAATCTCTCCTGGGAGACCAGTAGGTTCTATCCGACGCACCGCAGCCCACTTACTTTACCCTTCACATCCTTATATTGCCGATTCAACACAGAAATTGCATCGAGATTAAATATTTTGTTCATCAAGCACACGTTCCTGTGACAACTGGGCCCAACTTCATCTCATTAAATCTCTCTGTGAGCGCTGTAGCTTCTATCCGACGCACTGCAGCCCACTTACTTTACCCTTCACAACCTTATATTGCCGATACAACACAGAAATTGCATCGAGATTAAATATTTTGTTCATCCAGCACACATTCCTATCTGTGACAACTGGGCCCACCGTCATCTCATTTAATCTCTCCTGGGAGCCCAGTAGAGTTTATCCGACGCACCCCAGCCCACTTACTCTACCCTTCACAACCTTATATTGCCGATAGAACACAGAAATTGCATCGAGATTAGATATTTTGTTCATCAAGCACACGTGCCTATCTGTGACAACTGGGCCCACCGTCATCTCATTAAATCTCTCCTGGGAGACCAGTAGCTTGTATCCGACGCACCGCAGCCTATTTACCTCACCCTTCACAACCTTATATTGCCGATTCAACACTGAAATTACATCGAGATTAAATATTTTGTTCATCAAGCATACGTTCACCTCTGTGACAACTGGACCCACCGTCATCTCATTAAATCTCTCCTGGGAGCCCAGTAGCTTCTATCCGACGCACCGCAGATCACTTACTTTACCCTTCAAACCTTATATTGCCGATACAACACAGAAATTCCATCGAGATTCAATATTTTGTTCATCAAGCACACGTTCTTATCTGTGGCAAATAGGCCCACAGTCACCTCATTAAATCTCTCCTGGGAGCCCAGTAGCTTCTATCCGACGCACCGCAGCCCACGTACTTTACCCTTCACAACCTTATATTGCCGATACAACACAGAAATTGCATCGACATTAAATATTTTGTTCATCAAGCACACATTCACATCTGTGGCAACTGGGCCCTCCGTCATTTCATTAAATCTCTCCTGGGAGGCCAGTAGGTTCTATCCTACGCACCGCAGTCCACTTACGTTACCCTTCAGAACCTTATATTGCCGATACAACACAGAAATTGCATCCAGATTAAATATTTTGTTCATGAAGCACACGTTCATATCTGTGACAACTGGGCCCACCGTCATCTCATTAAATATCTCCTGGGAGCCAAGTACCTTGTATCCGACGCACCGCAGCCCACTTACTTTTCCCTTCACATCCTTATATTGCCGATACAACACAGAAATTGCATCGAGATTAAATATTTTGTTCATCAAGCACTCGATAACATCTGTGACAACTGGGCCCACCTTCATCTCATTAAATCTCTCCTGGGAGACCAGTAGCTTCTATCCGACGCACCGCAGCCCACTTACTTTAACTTTCACAACCTTATATTGCCGATACAACACAGAAATTGCATCGAAATTTAATATTTTGTTCATCAAGCACACGTGCACATCTGTGACAACTGGGCCCACCGTACTCTCATTAAATCTCTCCTGGGAGCCCAGTAGCTTCTATCCGACGCACCGCAGCCCTCTTACTTTACCCTTCAAACCTTATATTGCTGATGCAACACAGAAATTGCATTGAGATTAAATATTTTGTTCATCAAGCACACGTTCTCATCTGTGACATCTAGGGCCACCGTCATCTCATTAAATCTCTCCTGGGAGAACAGTAGGTTCTATCCGAGGCACCGCAGCCCACTTACATTACCCTTCACATCCTTATATTGCCGATACATCACAGAAATTGCATCGAGATTAAATATTTTGTTCATCAAGCACTCGTTCCTATCTGTGACAACTAGGCCCACCTTCATCTCATTAAATCTCTCCTGGGAACCCAGTAGCTTGTATCCGACGCATCGCAGCCCACTTACTTTACCCTTCACAACCTTATATTGCCGATACAGCACAGAAATCGCATAGAGATTAAATATTTTGTTCATCAAGCACACGTTCACATGTGTTACAACTATGCCCACCATCATATCATTAGATCTCTCCTGGGAGACCAGTAGCTTCTATCCGACGCACCGCAGCCCACTTAGTTCATCCTTCACAACCTTATATTGCCGATACAACACAGAAATTGCATCGAGATTAAATATTTTGTTCATCAAGCACAGGTTCACATCTGTGACAACTGGGCCCACCGTCATCTCATTAAATCTCTCCTGGGAGACCAGTAGCTTCTATCCGACGCACCACAGCCCACTTACTTTACCCTTCAAACCTTATATTGCCGATACAACACAGAAACTGCATCGAGATTAAATGTTTTGTTCATCAAGCAAACATTCTCATCTGTGACAACTAGGCCCACCGTCATCTCATTAAATCTCTCCTGGGAGACCAGTAACTTGTATCCGACGCACCGCTGCCCACTTACTTTACCCTTCACAACCTTATATTGCCGTTACAACACTGATATTGCTTCGAGATTAAATATTTTGTTCATCAAGCACACGTTAAAACCTGTGACAACTGGGCCCACCGTCATCTCATTAAATCTCTCCTGGGAGACCAGTAGATTCTATCCGACGCACCGCAGCCCACATACTTTACCCTTCACATCCATATATTGCCGATACAACACAGAAATTGCATCGAGATTAAATATTTTGTTCACCAAGCACACGTTCCTATCTGTGACAACTGGGCTCAACTTCATCTCATTAAATCTCTCTGTGAGCGCAGTAGCTTCTATCCGACGCACCGCAGCCCACTTACTTTACCCTTCACAACCTCATATTGCCGATACAACACAGAAATTGCTTCGAGATTAAATATTGTGTTCATCCAGCACACGTTCTCAACTGTGACAAATAGGCCCACCGTCATCTCATTAAATCTCGCCTGGGAGACTAGTAGCTTGTATCCGACGCACCGCAGCCCACTTACTTTACCCTTCACAACCTTATTTTGCCGATACAACACAGAAATTGCATCGAGATTAAATATTTTGATCATCAAGCAAACGTTCTCAACTGTGACAAATAGGCCCACCGTCATCTCATTAAATCTCGCCTGGGAGACCAGTAGATTCTATCCGACGCACCGCAGCCCACATACTTTACCCTTCACAACCTTATATTGCCGATAGAACACAGAAATTGCATCGAGATTAAATATTTCGTTCATCAAGCACACGTTCCTATCTGTGACAACTGGGCCCACCGTCATCTCATTAAAACTCTCCTGGGAGAACAGTAGGTTCTATCCGACGCACCGCAGCCCACTTACTTTACCCTTCACATCCTTATATTGCCGATACAACACAGAAATTGCATCGAGATTAAATATTTTGTTCATTAAGCACACGTTCACATGTGTGACAACTATGCCCACCGTCATATCATTGAATCTCTCCTGGGAGACCAGTAACTTCTATCCGACGCACCATAGCCCACTTACTTTATCCTTCACAACCTTATATTGCCGATACAAAACAGAAATTGCATCGAGATTAAATATTTTGTTCATGAAGCACAGGTTCACATCTGTGATAACTGGACCCACCGTCATCTCATTAAATCTCTCCTGGGAGCCCAGTAGCTTCTATCCGACGCACCGCAGCCCACTTACTTTACCCTTCACAACCTTATATTGCCGATAGAACACAGAAATTGCATCGAGATTAAATATTTCGTTCATCAAGCACACGTTCCTATCTGTGACATCTGGGCCCACCGTCATCTCATTAAATCTCTCCTGGGAGAACAGTAGGTTCTATCCGACGCACCGCAGCCCACTTACTTTACCCTTCACAACCTTATTTTGCCGATACAACACAGAAATTGCATCGAGATTAAATATTTTGTTCATCAAGCAAACGTTCTCAACTGTCACAAATTGGCCCACCGTCATCTCATTAAATCTCGCCTGGGAGACTAGTAGCTTGTATCCGACGCACCGCAGCCCACTTACTTTACCCTTCACAACCTTATATTGCCGATAGAACACAGAAATTCCATCGAGATTAAATATTTCGTTCATCAAGCACACGTTCCTATCTGTGACAACTGGGCCCACCGTCATCTCATTAAATCTCTCCTGGGAGAACAGTAGGTTCTATCCGACGCACCGCAGCCCACTTACTTTACCCTTCACATCCTTATATAGCCGATACAACACAGAAATTGCATCGAGATTAAATATTTTGTTCATTAAGCACACGTTCACATGTGTGACAACTATGCCCACCGTCATATCATTAAATCTCTCCTGGGAGACCAGTAGCTTCTATCCGACGCACCATAGCCCACTTACTTTATCCTTCACAACCTTATATTGCCGATACAAAACAGAAATTGCATCGAGATTAAATATTTTGTTCATGAAGCACAGGTTCACATCTGTGACAACTGGGCCCACCGTCATCTCATTAAATCTCTCCTGGGAGCCCAGTAGCTTCTATCCGACGCACCACAGCCCACTTACTTTACCCTTCAAACCTTATATTGCCGATACAACACAGAAATCGCATCGAGATTAAATATGTTGTTCATCAAGCACACGTTCACATGTGTGACAACTATGCCCACCGTCATATCATTAAATCTCTCCTGGGAGACCAGTAGCTTCTATGCGACGCACCATAGCCCACTTACTTTATCCTTCACAACCTTATATTGCCGATACAAAACAGAAATTGCATCGAGATTAAATATTTTGTTCATCCAGCACACGTTCCTATCTGTGACAACTGGGCCCAACTTCATCTCATTAAATCTCTCTGTGAGCGCTGTAGCTTCTATCCGACGCACTGCAGCCCACTTACTTTACCCTTCACAACCTTATATTGCCGATACAACACAGAAATTGCATCGAGATAAAATATTTTGTTCATCCAGCACACATTCCTATCTGTGACAACTGGGCCCACCGTCATCTCATTTAATCTCTCCTGGGAGCCCAGTAGCGTTTATCCGACGCACCCCAGGCAACGTACTCTACCCTTCACAACCTTATATTGCCGATAGAACACAGAAATTGCATCGAGATTAGATATTTTGTTCATCAAGCACACGTGCCTATCTGTGACAACTGGGCCCACCGTCATCTCATTAAATCTCTCCTGGGAGACCAGTAGCTTGTATCCGACGCACCGCAGCCCATTTACCTCACCCTTCACAACCTTATATTGCCGATACAACACTGAAATTGCATCGAGATTAAATATTTTGTTCATCAAGCATACGTTCACCTCTGTGACAACTGGACCCACCGTCATCTCATTAAATCTCTCCTGGGAGCCCAGTAGCTTCTATCCGACGCACCGCAGATCACTTACTTTACCCTTCTAACCTTATATTGCCGATACAACACAGAAATTCCATCGAGATTCAATATTTTGTTCATCAAGCACACGTTCTTATCTGTGGCAAATAGGCCCACCGTCACCTCATTAAATCTCTCCTGGGAGCCCAGTAGCTTCTATCCGACGCACCGCAGCCCACGTACTTTACCCTTCACAACCTTATATTGCCGATACAACACAGAAATTGCATCGACATTAAATATTTTGTTCATCAAGCACACATTCACATCTGTGGCAACTGGGCCCTCCGTCATTTCATTAAATCTCTCCTGGGAGGCCAGTAGGTTCTATCCTACGCACCGCAGTCCACTTACGTTACCCTTCAGAACCTTATATTGCCGATACAACACAGAAATTGCATCCAGATTAAATATTTTGTTCATGTAGCACACGTTCATATCTGTGACAACTGGGCCCACCGTCATCTCATTAAATATCTCCTGGGAGCCCAGTACCTTGTATCCGACGCACCGCAGCCCACTTACTTTTCCCTTCACATCCTTATATTGCCGATACAACACAGAAATTGCATCGAGATTAAATATTTTGTTCATCAAGCACTCGATCACATCTGTGACAACTGGGCCCACCTTCATCTCATTAAATCTCTCCTGGGAGACCAGTAGCTTCAATCCGACGCACCGCAGCCCACTTACTTTAACTTTCACAACCTTATATTGCCGATACAACACAGAAATAGCATCGAAATTTAATATTTTGTTCATCGAGCACACGTGCACATCTGTGACAACTGGGCCCACCGTACTCTCATTAAATCTCTCCTGGGAGCCCAGTAGCTTCTATCCGACGCACCGCAGCCCTCTTACTTTACCCTTCAAACCTTATATTGCTGATGCAACACAGAAATTGCATTGAGATTAAATATTTTGTTCATCAAGCACACGTTCTCATCTGTGACATCTAGGGCCACCTTCATCTCATTAAATCTCTCCTGGGAGAACAGTAGGTTCTATCCGAGGCACCGCAGCCCACTTACATTACCCTTCACATCCTTATATTGCCGATACATCACAGAAATTGCATCGAGATTAAATATTTTGTTCATCAAGCACTCGTTCCTATCTGTGACAACTAGGCCCACCTTCATCTCATTAAATCTCTCCTGGGAACCCAGTAGCTTGTATCCGACGCATCGCAGCCCACTTACTTTACCCTTCACAACCTTATATTGCCGATACAGCACAGAAATCGCATGGAGATTAAATATTTTGTTCATCAAGCACACGTTCACATGTGTTACAACTATGCCCACCATCATATCATTAGATCTCTCCTGGGAGACCAGTAGCTTCTATCCGACGCACCGCAGCCCACTTAGTTCATCCTTCACAACCTTATATTGCCGATACAACACAGAAATTGCATCGAGATTAAATATTTTGTTGATCAAGCACAGGTTCACATCTGTGACAACTGGGCCCACCGTCATCTCATTAAATCTCTCCTGGGAGACCAGTAGCTTCTATCCGACGCACCACAGCCCACTTACTTTACCCTTCAAACCTTATATTGCCGATACAACACAGAAACTGCATCGAGATTAAATGTTTTGTTCATCAAGCAAACGTTCTCATCTGTGACAACTAGGCCCACCGTCATCTCATTAAATCTCTCCTGGGAGACCTGTAACTTGTATCCGACGCACCGCTGCCCACTTACTTTACCCTTCACAACCTTATATTGCCGATACAACACTGATATTGCTTCGAGATTAAATATTTTGTTCATCAAGCACACGTTAAAACCTGTGACAACTGGGCCCACCGTCATCTCATTAAATCTCTCCTGGGAGACCAGTAGATTCTATCCGACGCACCGCAGCCCACATACTTTACCCTTCACATCCATATATTGCCGATACAACACAGAAATTGCATCGAGATTAAATATTTTGTTCACCAAGCACACGTTCCTATCTGTGACAACTGGGCTCAACTTCATCTCATTAAATCCCTCTGTGAGCGCAGTAGCTTCTATCCGACGCACCGCAGCCCACTTACTTTACCCTTCACAACCTCATATTGCCGATACAACACAGAAATTGCTTCGAGATTAAATATTGTGTTCATCCAGCACACGTTCTCAACTGTGACAAATAGGCCCACCGTCATCTCATTAAATCTCGCCTGGGAGACTAGTAGCTTGTATCCGACGCACCGCAGCCCACTTACTTTACCCTTCACAACCTTATTTTGCCGATACAACACAGAAATTGCATCGAGATTAAATATTTTGTTCATCAAGCAAACGTTCTCAACTGTGACAAATAGGCCCACCGTCATCTCATTAAATCTCGCCTGGGAGACTAGTAGCTTGTATCCGACGCACCGCAGCCCACTTACTTTACCCTTAACAACCTTATATTGCCGATAGAACACAGAAATTGCATCGAGATTAAATATTTCGTTCATCAAGCACACGTTCCTATCTGTGACAACTGGGCCCACCGTCATCTCATTAAAACTCTCCTGGGAGAACAGTAGGTTCTATCCGACGCACCGCAGCCCACTTACTTTACCCTTCACATCCTTATATTGCCGATACAACACAGAAATTGCATCGAGATTAAATATTTTGTTCATTAAGCACACGTTCACATGTGTGACAACTATGCCCACCGTCATATCATTGAATCTCTCCTGGGAGACCAGTAACTTCTATCCGACGCACCATAGCCCACTTACTTTATCCTTCACAACCTTATATTGCCGATACAAAACAGAAATTGCATCGAGATTAAATATTTTGTTCATGAAGCACAGGTTCACATCTGTGATAACTGGGCCCACCGTCATCTCATTAAATCTCTCCTGGGAGCCCAGTAGCTTCTATCCGACGCACCGCAGCCCACTTACTTTTCCCTTCACAACCTTATATTGGCGATAGAACACAGAAATTGCATCGAGATTAAATATTTCGTTCATCAAGCACACGTTCCTATCTGTGACAACTGGGCCCACCGTCATCTCATTAAATCTCTCCTGGGAGAACAGTAGGTTCTATCCGACGCACCGCAGCCCACTTACTTTACCCTTCACAACCTTATTTTGCCGATACAACACAGAAATTGCATCGAGATTAAATATTTTGTTCATCAAGCAAACGTTCTCAACTGTGACAAATAGGCCCACCGTCATCTCATTAAATCTCGCCTGGGAGACTAGTAGCTTGTATCCGACGCACCGCAGCCCACTTACTTTACCCTTCACAACCTTATATTGCCGATAGAACACAGAAATTGCATCGAGATTAAATATTTCGTTCATCAAGCACACGTTCCTATCTGTGACAACTGGGCCCACCGTCATCTCATTAAATCTCTCCTGGGAGAACAGTAGGTTCTATCCGACGCACCGCAGCCCACTTACTTTACCCTTCACATCCTTATATTGCCGATACAACACAGAAATTGCATCGAGATTAAATATTTTGTTCATTAAGCACACGTTCACATGTGTGACAACTATGCCCACCGTCATATCATTAAATCTCTCCTGGGAGACCAGTAGCTTCTATCCGACGCACCATAGCCCACTTACTTTATCCTTCACAACCTTATATTGCCGATACAAAACAGAAATTGCATCGAGATTAAATATTTTGTTCATGAAGCACAGGTTCACATCTGTGACAACTGGGCCCACCGTCATCTCATTAAATCTCTCCTGGGACCCCAGTAGCTACTATCCGACGCACCACAGCCCACTTACTTTTCCCTTCAAACCTTATATTGCCGATACAACACAGAAATTGCATCGAGATTAAATATGTTGTTCATCAAGCACACGTTCACATGTGTGACAACTATGCCCACCGTCATATCATTAAATCTCTCCTGGGAGACCAGTAGCTTCTATGCGACGCACCATAGCCCACTTACTTTATCCTTCACAACCTTATATTGCCGATACAAAACAGAAATTGCATCGAGATTAAATATTTTGTTCATCCAGCACACGTTCCTATCTGTGACAACTGGGCCCAACTTCATCTCATTAAATCTCTCTGTGAGCGCTGTAGCTTCTATCCGACGCACCGCAGCCCACTTACTTTACCCTTCACAACCTTATATTGCCGATAGAACACAGAAATTGCATCGAGATTAAATATTTTGTTCATCAAGCACACGTGAATATCTGTGACAACTGGGCCCACCGTCATCTCATTAAATCTCTCCTGGGAGACCAGTAGCTTTTATCCGACGCACCGCAGCCCACTGACTTCACCCTTCACAACCTTATATTGCCGATACAACACTAAAATTGCATCGAGATTAAATATTTTGTTCATCAAGCATACGTTCACCTCTGTGACAACTGGACCCACCGTCATCTCATTAAATCTCTCCTGGGAGCCCAGTAGCTTCTATCCGACACACCGCAGATCACTTACTTTACCCTTCAAACCTTATATTGCCGCTACAACACAGAAATTCCATCTAGATTCAATATTTTGTTCATCAAGCACACGTTCTTATCTGTGGCAAATAGGCCCACCGTCACCTCATTAAATCTCTCATGGGAGACCAGTAGCTTGTATCCGACGCACCGCAGCCCACTTACTTTACCCTTCACAACCTTATATTGCCGATACAACACAGAAATTGCATCGAGATTAAATATTTTGTTCATCAAGCACACATTCACATCTGTGACTACTGGGCCCACCTTCATCTCATTAAATCTCTCCTGGGAGACCAGTAGCTACTATCCGAAGCACCGCAGCCCACTTACTTTAACTTTCACAGCCTTATATTGCCGATACAACACAGAAATTGCATCGAAATTTAATATTTTGTTCATCAAGCACACGAGCACATCTGTGACAACTGGGCCCACCGTACTCTCATTAAATCTCTCCTGGGAGCCCAGTAGCTTCTATCCGACGCACCGCAGCCCTCTTACTATACCCTTCAAACCTTATATTGCTGATGCAACACAGAAATTGCATTGAGATTAAATATTTTGTTCATCAAGCACACGTTCTAATCTGTGACATCTAGGGAAACCGTCATCTCATTAAATCTCTCCTGGGAGAACAGTAGGTTCTATCCGAGGCACCGCAGCCCACTTACACTACCCTTCACATCCTTATATTGCCGATACAACACAGAAATTGCATCGAGATTAAATATTTTGTTCATCAAGCACTCGTTCCTATCTGTGACAACTAGGCCCACCTTCATCTCATTAAATCTCTCCTGGGAGCCCAGTAGCTTGTATCCGACGCATCGCAGCCCGCTTACTTTACCCTTCACAAGCTTATATTGCCGATACAGCACAGAAATCGCATCGAGATTAAATATTTTGTTCATCAAGCACACGTTCACATGTGTGACAACTATGCCCACCATCATATCATTAAATCTCTCCTGGGAGACCAGTAGCTTCTATCCGACGCACCGCAGCCCACTTATTTCATCATTCACAACCTTATATTGCCGATACAACACAGAAATTGCATCAAGATTAAATATTTGGTTCATCAAGCACAGGTTCACATCTGTGACAACTGTTCCCACCGTCATCTCATTAAATCTCTCCTGGGAGACCAGTAGCTTCTATCCGACGCACCACAGCCCACTTACTTTACCCTTCAAACCTTATATTGCCGATACAACACAGAAATTGCATCGAGATTAAATGTTTTGTTCATCACGCACACGTTGTCATCTGTGACAACTAGGCCCACCGTCATCTCATTAAATCTGTCCTGGGAGACAAGTAGCTTGTATTCGACGCACCGCAGCCCACTAACTTTAACCTTCACAACCATATATTGCTGATACAACACAGAAATTACACCGAGATTAAATATTTTGTTCATCATGCACACGTCACATCTGTGACAACTGGGCCTAACGTCATCTCATTAAATCTCTCCTTGGAGCCCAGTAGCTTGTATCCGACGCATCGCAGCCCACTTACTTTACCCTTCACAAACTAATATTGCCGATACATCACAGAAATTGCATCGAGATTAAGTATTTTGTTCATCAAGCTCACGTTCACATGTGTGTCAACTATGCCCACTGTCATATCATTAAATCTCTCCTGGGAGTCCAGTAGCTTCTATCCGACGCACCGCAGCCAACTTACTTTATCCTTCACCAACTTATATTGCTGATACAACACAGAAATTGCATCGAGATTAAATATTTTGTTCATCAAGCACAGGTTCACATCTGTGACAACTGTTCCCACCGTCAACTCATTAAATCTCTCCTGGGAGCCCAGTAGCTTCTATCCGACGCACCACAGCCCACTTACTTTACCCTTCAAACCTTATATTGCCGATACAACACAGAAATTGCATCGAGATTAAATGTTTTGTTCATCAAGCACACGTTCTCATCTGTGACAACTAGGCCCACCGTCATCTCATTAAATCTCTCCTGGGAGACCAGTAACTTGTATCCGACGCACCGCTGCCCACTTACTTTACCCTTCACAACCTTATATTGCCGATACAACACAGATATTGCTTCGAGATTAAATATTTTGTTCATCAAGCACACGTTCAAATCTGTGACAACTGGGCCCACCGTCATCTCATTAAATCTCTCCTGGGAGACCAGTAGATTCTATCCGACGCACTGCAGCCCACATACTTTACCCTTCACATCCTTATATTGCCGATACAACAAGAAATTGCATCGAGATTAAATATTTTGTTCAACAAACACACGTTCCTATCTGTGACAACTGGGCCCAACTTCATCTCATTAAATCTCTCAGTGAGCGCAGTAGCTTCTATCCGACGCACCGCAGCCCACTTACTTTACCCTTCACAACCTTATATTGCCGATACAACACATAAATTGCTTCGAGATTAAATATTGTGTTCATCCAGCACAAGTTCCTATCTGTGACAACTGGGCCCACCGTCATCTCATTAAATCTCTCCTGGAAGCCCAGTAGCGTTTATCCGACGCACCGCAGCCCACTTACTTTACCCAGCACAAACTTTATATTGCCGATACAACACAGAAATTGCATCGAGATTAAATAGTTTGTTCATGAAGCGTACGTTCCCATCTGTGACAACTAGGCCCACCGACATCTCATTAAATCTCTCCTGGGAGACCAGTAGCTTGTATCAGACGCACCGCAGCCCACTTACTTTACCCTTCACAACCTTATATTGCCGATACAACACAGATATTGCTTCGAAATTAAATATTTCGTTCATCAAGCACACGTTCCTATCTGTGACAACTGGGCCCACCGTCATGTCATTAAATCTCTCCTGGGAGAACAGTAGGTTCTATCCGACGCACCGCAACCCACTTACTTTACCCTTCACATCCTTATATTGCCGATACAACACAGCAATTGCTTCGAGATTAAATATTTTGTTCATCAAGCACACGTTCCTATCTGTGACAACTGGGCCCAACTTCATCTCATTAAATCTCTGTGTGAGCGCAGTAGCTTCTATCCGACGCACCGCAGCCCACTTACTTTACCCTTCACAACCTTATATTGCCGATACAACACAGAAATTGCATCGAGATTAAATATTTTGTTCATCAAGCACACGTTCTCATCTGTGACAAATAGGCCACCGTCATCTCATTAAATCTCTCCTGGGAGACCAGTAGCTTGTATCCGAGCCACTGCAGCCCACTTACTTTACCCTTCACAACCTTATATTGCCGATACAACACAGAAATTGCATCGAGATAAAATATTTTGTTCATCTAGCAAACGTTCTCTACTGTGACAAATAGGCCCACCGTCATCTCATTAAATCTCGCCTGGGAGACTAGTAGCTTGTATCCGACGCACCGCAGCCCACTTACTTTACCCTTCACAACCTTATATTGCCGATAGAACACAGAAATTGCATCGAGATTAAATATTTCGTTCATCAAGCACAAGTTCCTATCTGTGACAACTGGGCCCACCGTCATCTCATTAAATCTCTCCTGGGGGAACAGTAAGTTCTATCCGACGCACCGCAGCCCACTTACTTTACCCTTCACATCCTTATATTGCCGATACAACACAGAAATTGCATCGAGATTAAATATTTTGTTCATTAAGCACACGTTCACATGTGTGACAACTATGCCCACCGTCATCTCGTTAAATCTCTCCTGGGAGCCCAGTAGCTTCTATCCGACGCACCACAGCCCACTTACTTTACCCTTCAAACTTTATATTGCCGATACAACACAGAAATTGCATCGAGATTAAATATTTTGTTCATCAAGCACACGTTCACATGTGTGACAACTAGGCCCACAGTCATATCATTAAATCTCTCCTGGGAGCCCAGTAGCTTCTATCCGACGCACCATAGCCCACTTACTTTATCCTTCACAACCTTATATTGCCGATACAAAACAGAAATTGCATCGTGATTAAATATTTTGTTCATCAAGCACAGGTTCACATCTGTGACAACTGGGCACACCGTCATCTCATTAAATCTCTCCTGGGAGCCCAGTAGCTTATATCCGACGCACCACAGCCCACTTACTTTACCCTTCAAACCTTATATTGCCGATACAGCACAGAAATTGCATCGAGATTAAATGTTTTGTTCATCATGCACACGTCACATCTGTGACAACTGGGCCCACCGTCATCTCTTTAAAACTCTCCTGGGAGCCGAGTAGCTTCTATCCGAAGCACCGCAGCCCACTTACTTTACCCTTCACAACCTTATATTGCCGATACAACACAGAAATCGCATCAAGATTAAATATTTTGTTCATCAAGCACAGGTTCACATCTGTGACAACTGGGCCCACCTTCATCCCATTAAATCTCTCCTGGGAGCCCAGTAGCTTGTATCCGACGCATCGCAGCCCACTTACTTTACCCTTCACAACCTTATATTGCCGATACAACACAGAAATCGCATCAAGATTAAATATTTTGTTCATCAAGCACACGTTCACATGTGTGACAACTATGCCCACCGTCATATCATTAAATCTCTCCTGGAAACCCAGTAGCTTCTATCCGACGCACCATAGCTCACTTACTTTATCCTTCACAACCTTATATTGCCGATCCAACACAGAAATCGCATCAAGATTAAATATTTTGTTCATCAAGCACAGGTTCACATCTGTGACAACTGGGCCCACCGTAATCTCATTAAATCTCTCCTGGGAGACCAGTAGCTTGTATCCGACGCACCGCATGATGTGTCGGCAGCTGGGCCAACACCTTGTAGATAAAGGTAGCTTAAAAGGCACGCTAGACTAACGCAGGCGGGCGTGAAGTAGTGGAACAGGATACGTAATTAATGCTATGAAGAAAAGTACGTAGCTGGTATAATACTTATCTTTAATAAATCATTGTGGTACATCGCACAAAGGAGACTTTAATTACAATCACTGTAAGGCTAATGGCGCCTTGCTAGTTCGTAGCCATTAACTTAGCTGAAGGCAATTCTGTCTCTCGGCTAATGAGAGAGAAAGGCTTCGTACGTCTAGTCGCTAGCCCTGTCGTCCGTACAACTGGGCTGAGTTCGAGTCAGACTCTCGAGACCTGCCTTGTGGTGGCGCTAGGTTTGCGATCACACAGTGGCGACACGCGGGTCCGACATGTACTACAGGACAGCGGCCGATTTAGGCTACCACCTAGCACGTGTGGTGTCTGGCTGTGACACCACACCGCAGCCCACTTACTTTCCCCTTCACAACCTTATATTGCCGATACAACACAGAAATTGCATCGAGATTAAATATTTTGTTCATCAAGCACACGGTCACATCTGTGACAACTGGGCCCACCGTCATTTCATTAAATCTCTCCTGGGAGACCAGTAGGTTCTATTCGACGCACCGCAGCCCACTTAGTTTACCCTTCAGAATCTTATATTGATGATACAACACTGAAATTGCATCGAGATTAAATATTTTGTTCATCAAGCACACGTTGACATCTGTAACAACTGGGCCCACCGTCATCTCATTAAATCTCTCCTGGGAGAACAGTAGGTTCTACCGACGCACCGCAGCCCACTTACTTTAACCTTCACAACCTTATATTGCCGATACAACACAGAAATTGCATCAAGATTAAATATTTTGTTCATCAAGCACACGTTCTCATCTGTGACAACTAGGCCCATCGTCATCTCATTAAATATCTCCTGGGAGACCAGTAGCTCCTATCCGACGCACCGCAGCCCACTTACTTTTCCCTTCACATCCTTTTATTTCCGCTACAACACATTAATTGCATCGAGATTAAATATTTTGTTCATCAAGCACACGTTCCTATCTGTGACAACTAGGCCCACCGACATCTCATTAAATCTCTCCTGGGAGACCAGTAGCTTCTATCCGACGCACCGCAGCCCACTTACTTTACCCTTCACAACCTTATATTGCCGATACAACACAGAAATTGCATCGAGATTAAATATTTTGTTCATCAAGCACACTTTCACATCTGTGACAACTGGGCCCAACGTCATCTCATTAAATCTCTTCTGGGAGCCCAGTAGTTTCTATCCGACGCACCACAGCCCACTTACTGTACCCTCCAAACCTTATATTGCCGATACAACACAGAAATTGCATCGAGATTAAATATTTTGTCCATCAACCACAGGTTCACATCTGTGACAACTGGGCCCACCGTCATCTCATTAAATCTCTCCTGGGAGACCGGTAGCTTGTATCCGGCGCACCGCAGCCCACTTACTTTACAATTCACATCATTATATTGCCGATAGAAAACAGATATTGCTTCGAGATTAAATAATTTGTTCATCAAGCACACGTTCAAATCTGTGACAACTGGGCCCACCGTCATCTCATTAAATCTCTCCTGGGAGACCAGTAGGTTCTATCCGACGCACCGCAGCCCACTTACTTTACCCTTCACATCATTATATTGCCGATACAAAACAGATATTGCTTCGAGATTAAATATTTTGTTCATCAAGCACACGTTCAAATCTGTGTCAACTGGGCCCACCGTCATCTCATTAAATCTCTCCTGGGAGCCCAGTAACTTCTATCCGACGCACCGCAGCCCACTTACTTTACCCTTCAAACCTTATATTGCCGATACAACACAGAAATTGCATCAAGATTAAATATTTTGTTCATCAAGCACACGTTCTCATCTGTGACAACTAGGCCCATCGTCATCTCATTAAATATCTCCTGGGAGACCAGTAGCTTCTATCCGACGCACCGCAGCCCACTTACTTTACCCTTCACATCCTTTTATTTCCGATACAACACATTAATTGCATCGAGATTAAATATTTTGTTCATCAAGCACACGTTCCTATCTGTGACAACTAGGCCCACCGACATCTCATTAAATCTCTCCTGGGAGACCAGTAGCTTCTATCCGACGCACCTCAGCCCACTTACTTTACCCTTCACAACCTTATATTGCCGATAGAACACAGAAATTGCATCGAGATTAAATATTTTGTTCATCAAGCACACTTTCACATCTGTGACAACTGGGCCCACCGTCATCTCATTAAATCTCTTCTGGGAGCCCAGTAGTTTCTATCCGACGCACCACAGCCCACTTACTTTACCCTCCAAACCTTATATTGCCGATACAACACAGAAATTGCATCGAGATTAAATATTTTGTTCATCAACCACAGGTTCACATCTGTGACAACTGGGCCCACCGTCATCTCATTAAATCTCTCCTGGGAGACCGGTAGCTTCTATCCGACGCACCGCAGCCCACTTACTTTACCCTTCACATCATTATATTGCCGATACAAAACAGATATTGCTTCGATATTAAATATTTTGTTCATCAAGCACACGTTCAAATCTGTGACAACTAGGCCCACCGTCATCTCATTAAATATCTCCTGGGAGATCAGTAGCTTCTATCCGACGCACCGCAGCCCACTTACTTTACCCTTCACATCCTTTTATTTCCGATACAACACATTAATTGCATCGAGATTAAATATTTTGTTCATCAAGCACACGTTCCTATCTGTGACAACTTGGCCCACCGACACCTCATTAAATCTCTCCTGGGAGACCAGTAGCTTCTATCCGACGCACAGCAGCCCACTTACTTTACCCTTCACAACCTTACATTGCCGATACAACACAGAAATTGCATCGAGATTAAATATTTTGTTCATCAAGCAAATGTTCTCATCTGTGACAATTAGCCCCACCGTCATCTCATTAAATCTCTCCTCGGAGACCAGTAGCTTGTATCCGACGCACCGCAGCCCACTTACTTTACCCCTCACAATCTTATATTGCCGATACAACACAGAAATTGCAACGAGATTAAATATTTTGTTCATCAAGCACACGTTCACATCTGTGACAACTGGGCCCAACGTCATCTCATTAAGTTTCTCCTGGGAGCCCAGTAGCTTGTATCCGACGCACAGCAGCCCACTTTTTTTACCCTTCACAATCTTATATTGCCGATACAACACAGAAATTGCATCGAGATTAAATATTTTGTTCATCAAGCACACGTTCACATCTGTGACAACTGGGCCCAACGTCATCTCATTAAGTTTCTCCTGGGAGCCCAGTAGCTTGTATCCGACGCACAGCAGCCCACTTACTTTACCCTTCACAATCTTATATTTCCGATACAACACAGAAATTGCATCGAGATTAAATATTTTGTTCATCAAGCGCACGTTCACATCTGTAACAACTGGGCACACCGTCATTTCATTAAAGCTCTCCTGGGAGACCAGTAGGTTCTATCCTACGCACCGCAGTCCACTTACGTTACCCTTCAGAACCTTATATTGCCGATACAACTCAGAAATAGCATCGAGATTAAATATTTTGTTCATCAAGCACACGTTCATATCTGTGACAACTGGGCCCACCGTCATCTCATTGAATCTCTCCTGGGAGCCCAGTACATTGTATCCGACGCACCGCAGCCCACTTACTTTTCCCTTCACATCCTTATATTGCCGATACAACACAGAAATTGCATCGAGATTAAATATTTTATTCATCAACCACAGGTTCACATCTGTGACAACTGGGCCCACCGTCATCTCATTAAATCTCTCCTGGGAGACCGGTAGCTTGTATCCGACGCACCGCAGCCCACTTACTTTACCCTTCACATCATTATATTGCCGATACAAAACAGATATTGCTTCGAGATTAAATATTTTGTTCATCAAGCACACGTTCAAATCTGTGACAACTGGGCCCACCGTCATCTCATTAAATCTCTCCTGGGAGACCAGTAGCTTGTATCCGACGCACCGCAGCCCACTTACTTCACCCTTCATAACCTTATATTGCCGATAGAACACAGAAATGGCATCGAGATTAAATATTTTGTTCATCAACCACACGTTCACATCTGTGACAACTGGGCCCACCGTCTTCTCATTAAATCACTCCTGGGAGACCAGTAGGTTTTATCCGACGCACCGCAGCCCACTTACTTTACCCTTCACAACATTATATTGCCGATACAACACAGAAATTGCATCGAGATTAAATATTTTGTACATCAAGCATACGTTCACATCTGTGACAACTGGGCCCACCGTCATCTCATTAAATATCTTCTGGGAGCCCAGTAGCTTCTATCCGACGCACCACAGCCCACTTACTTTACCCTTCAAACCTTATATTGCCGATACAACACAGAAATTGCATCGTGATTCTATATTTTGTTCATCAAGTACACGTTCTCATCAGTGACAAATAGGCCCACCGTCATATCTATAAATCTCTCCTGGGAGACCAGTAGCTTGTATCCGACGCACCGCAGCCCACTTACTTTACCCTTCACAAACTTATATTGCCGATACAACACAGATATTGCTTAAAGATTAAATATTTTGTTCATCAAGCACACATTCAATTCTGTGACAACTGGGCCCACCGTCATCTAATTAAATCTCTCCTGGGAGCCCAGTAGCTTCTATCCGACGCACCGCAGCCCATTTTCTTTACCCTTCACAACCTTATTTTGCCGATACAACACAGATATTGGATCGAGATTAAATATTTTGTTCATCAAGCACACGTTCACATCAGCGACAACTGGGCCAACCGTCACCTCATTAAATCTCTCCTGGGAGACCCGTAGCTTGTGTCCGAGGCAGGGCAGCCCACTTACTTTAACCTTCACAACCTTATATTGCCGATACAACACAGAAATTGCATCAAGATTAAACATTTCGTTCATCAAGCACACGTTCACATCAGTGACAACTGGGCCCACCGTCATCACATTAAATCTCTCCCGGGAGAACAGTAGGTTCTATCCGACGCACCGCAGCCCACATTCTTTACCCTTCACAACCTTATATTGCCGATAGAACACAGAAATTGCATCGAGATTAAATATTTTGTTCATCACACACACGTTCACATCTGTGACAACTGGGCCCACCCTCATCTCATTACATCTCTCCTGGGAGAACAGTAGGTTCTATCCGAGGCACCGCAGCCCACTTACTTTAACCTTCACAACCTTATATTGCCGATACAACACAGAAATTGCATCGAGATTAAATGTTTTGTTCATCAAGCGCACGTTCTCATCTGTGACAATTAGGCCCACCGTCATCTCAATAAATCTCTCCTGGGAGACCAGTAGCTTGTATCCGACGCACCACAGCCCACTTACGTTACCCTTCAGAATCTTATATTGATGATACAACACAGAAATTGCATCGAGATTAAATATTTTGTTCATCAAGCACACGTTCACATGTGTGACAGCTATGACCAACGTCTCATCATAAAATCTGTCCTGGGAGACCAGTAGCTTCTATCCGACGCACCGCAGCCCACATACTTTACCCTTCCAACCTTATATTGACGATAGAACACAGATATTGCATCGAGATTAAATATTTTGTTCATCACACACACGTTCACATCTGTGACAACTGGGCCCACCGTCATCTCATTAAATGTCTCCTGGGAGACCAGTAGGATCTATCCGACGCACCGCAGCCCACATACTTTACCCTTCACAACCTTTTATTTCCGATACAACACATTAATTGCATCGAGATTAAATATTTTGTTCATCAAGCACAGATTCAAATCTGTGACAACTGGGCCCACCCTCATCTCATTACATCTCTCCTGGGAGAACAGTAGGTTCTATCCGAGGCACCGCAGCCCACTTACTTTAACCTTCACAACCTTATATTGCCGATACAACACAGAAATTGCATCGAGATTAAATGTTTTGTTCATCAAGCACACGTTCTCATCTGTGACAACTAGGCCCACCGTCATCTCAATAAATCTCTCCTGGGAGACCAGTAGCTTGTATCCGACGCACCGCAGCCCACTTATGTTACCCTTCACAACCTTATATTGCCGATACAACACAGATATTGCATCGAGATTAAATATTTTGTTCATCAAGCACACGTTCACATCTGCGACAACCGGGTCCACCGTCACCTCATTAAATCTCTCCTGGGAGACCAGTAGCTTGTGTCCGAGGCACCGCAGCTCACTTACTTTAACCTTCACAACCTTATATTGCCGATACAACACAGAAATTGCATCAAGATTAAACATTTTGTTCATCAAGCACACGTTCACATCTGTGACAGCTGGGCCCACCATCATCTCATTAAATCTCTCCTGGGAGACCAGTAGGTTCTATCCGACGCACCGCAGCCCACTTACGTTACCCTTCAGAACCTTATATTGCCGATACAACACAGAAATTGCATCGAGATTAAATATTTTGTTCATCAAGCACACGTTCCTATCTGTGACAACTAGGCCCACCGACATCTCATTAAATCTCTCCTGGGAGACCAGTAGCTTGTATCCGACGCACAGCAGCCCACTTACTTTACCCTTCAGAACCTTATATTGCCGATACAACACAGAAATTGCATCGAGATTAAATATTTTGTTCATCAAGCACACGTTCTCATCTGTGACAATTAGGCCCACCGTCATCTCTTTAGATATCTCCTGGGAGACCAGTAGCTTCTATCCAACGCACCGCAGCCCACATACTTTACCCTTCACATCCTTTTATTTCCGATACAACACATTAATTGCATCGAGATTAAATATTTTGTTCATCAAGCACACGTTCCTATCTGTGACAACTAGGCCCACCGACATCTCATTAAATCTCTCCTGGGAGACCAGTAGCTTGTATCCGACGCACAGCAGCCCACTTACTTTACCCTTCCCAACCTTGTATTGCCGATACAACACAGAAATTGCATCGTGATTAAGTATTTTGTTCATCAAGCACACGTTCACATGTGTGTCAACTATGCCCACCGTCATATCATTAAATCTCTCCTGGGAGACCAGTAGCTTCTATCCGACGCACCGCAGCCCACTTACTTTATCCTTCACAAGCTTATATTGCCGATGCAACACAGAAATTGCATCGAGATTAAATATTTTGTTCATCAAGCACAGGTTCAAATCTGTGACAACAGGGCCCAACGTCATCTCATTAAATCTCTCCTGGGAGCCCAGTAACTTCTATCCGACGCACCGCAGCCCTCTTACTTTACCCCTCAAACCTTATATTGCCGATACAACACAGAAATTGCATCGATATTAAATGTTTTGTTCATCAAGCACACGTTCTCGTCTGTGACAACTAGGCCCACCGTCATCTCATTAAATATCACCTGGGAGACCAGTAGCTTCTATCCGACGCACCGTAGCCCACATCATTTAACTTTCACAACCTTATATTGCCGATACAACACAGAAATTGCATCGAAATTTAATATTTTGATCATCAAGCACACGTGCACATCTGCGACAACTGGGCCCACCGTACTCTCATTAAATCTCTCCTGGGAGCCCAGTAGCTTCTATCCGACGCACCGCAGCCCTCTTACTTTACCCTTCAAAGCTTATATTGCTGATGTAACACAGAAATTGCATCGAGATTAAATATTTTGTTCATCAAGCACACGTTCTCATCTGTGACAACTAGGCCCACGGTCATCTCATTAAATCTCTCCTGGGAGAACAGTAGCTTGTATCCGAGGCACCGCAGCCCACTTACTTGTTATAGAGGGGAGCCCCTCCACGCCCACACCGGCATGATGGCCAACACAAAAGGTCTACTGCCATCTCTGCATAAGGGTTAGTATTCACTAGTGAGGTGTCGCAGGATGTGGGTACTGCGATGTTTGCGTACGTCTGGTTAGGATTAACCATTAATACGCGCTCATCTGGAGATAGATTGGTCGAAGTCTGACGAAGGGTAGCGGTTTGAAGGGCAGAGGAAAAAAAAGTGCCAAGGCAAGAGCCAAGGGAAAAAAACCTCTGCGAAAGTTAGGTCGGGCGGCAAGAGCAGTAGCGGTTGTTTTGCTGCCTGCGATAGGTTGTACAAGGATAGGCTTTGTTAGTAGTGGGTATCATGCATGTCGATACCTTGATGTCGTGTGTTTGTGCTGCTCGGCGGCTGGCGCTGGTACAGAGTCCTCGTTCAGCGTCCTGCAACCTGCAACAGTTAGTTTTGTTATCGGTCTCGTGTCCGATGGTCATATACCGGAGGCACAGTGTGAGGGAGTGTTGGGAGATTGTTCGTGCGTCTGTGGGCGAGCTCGTCGGTGTCCCTGCTGTGGCCTGTTGGTCGGCTCTAATAGCAGCTGGTAGTTGCCAGTCAGTGTTGCTGATATGCAGGGGCTTACCGACGTTTGTCGCTGTTTGCGTATGTTAGTTTACCATAGGTGGTTATGCCCTAGCAAGCAGTGTCTTTGGCCGCTTGTGTTTCCACCTGTGGTTGTGATCGTAGTTTCCCAGAGTGAGGATGAACGGATTGTTCGAGTGTCTCGAGTTCCTGTATAGTCGTGTGGCGTGTTTCTTGAATACTTCCTTGAGGGTGTCAAGGCGGTATTCACGGTGAAGATCCACGGTGCGTGTGTAGCGTGGAGCATTGCTAATGATTCGTAGCACCTTGTTCTGTATGATCTGCAGGCGGCGCAGTCGTGTGGGAGCTGCATATCCCCAGACGGGAGCTGCGTACGTCATCAGAGGTCTAATCAGTGTCGTGTATAAGGACCTCGACACCCTCCTATTCAGTGTGCTTTCCCTGTTGAGCATTGGGTAGAGGTGTTTGAGCCTCGCGTGCGCTCGGTTGGCAACGTATTCAATGTGGTCCCCCCATGTAAGTTTCCGGTCCAGCCAGACACCAAGGTATCTGACTTTCTCTCGGAAACGTATTGGGCGTGTATGTAGTGTTATCGGTCTACAGTGTTGGTGTTTGCGCAGTAGTTTCGGTCTGCGTGTGAACAGAACTGCTTCGCACTTGTCGACGTTTACTTTAATACGCCATCGCTCCAGCCAAGGCTCAGCTGTTCTGAGTGCTGTCTGTATTCGTGAGTTGATGTTCGACGGTTTCCAGTCTTGCGCGAGGATGGCTGTGTCATCCGCGTAGACGGCTAACGTCGTGTTTCGTGTCGCTGGGAAGTCATTAATGTACAGGTTAAACAAGATGGGCCCTAGGATGCTTCCTTGGGGTACTCCAGCTTGGATACCGTGTTGTGTTGATTGTTTATCCTGCACGTTAGTGTTGAAACATCTGTTCGTGAGATATGAGTGTATGAGACGTACGAGTCCGTCCGGGAAACCAGCTTCGCTTAGTTTGCGTATGAGTCCGTTGTGCCAGAGACGATCGAAAGCCTTTTCGATGTCTAGGAACACGGCCCCTGTGGCTTTGTTCATGTTGTAGCCGTGTGTTATATGTTCGACTACGCGGAGGAGTTGTTGTGTTGACGAGTGGTGATTCCTAAAGCCGAATTGCTCCGTTCTTAGGGTGTCGTTGGCGATGCAATGCCTAGTGATACGTTTTAGTATTACCTTCTCAACAATCTTGCTGAGCGAGCACAGCAGACTGATGGGTCGGTAATTTTGTGGGAGGGAGTGGTCTTTCCCTGGCTTCCTGAACATCAGGACCTTGGCCGCCTTCCAAAAGTCAGGGAAGTGTTGGTGTGTCAGGATGGCATTCGTTATGTGTGCGAGGTATTCTACGGCTTTATCCGTGAACTCCTGGAGGACACGGTTTTGAATGCCATCAGGCCCAGGGGCTTTTCTAGCGGTGGTGTGCTTGATAGCCCATGTAACTTCATTTGTGCTAGTACGTCTTATTTCGTTGCGCGAGGGCTGGGCTACAAGTCGTGTAACCTCCTGGTCCGTTTCAAGTGTGAATGCTGGGTCTGAAGGAACCAGATTCGGCATGAAAGACGCTGCAAGTGTTGAGGCCATAAGCTCTGCCTTCTCCGTCGCGGAGTAGGCTGGGCCGTCTGGTCCTTGTAACGTGGGAATGTAATGTTTCTCCCTGGTGAAGTGTCTGGCCAGCTGCCACACGCCAGGACGTGTGGTATCCAGCCCTGCGAGTTTCTGTCCCCATTGTTCGTTTCTGAATGTTTGAATTTTATTTCGTATTATGCCCTGGAGTCTGTTGACGTGCAGTTTATAGAACGGGCGCCTGGTACGCTGCCAGTATCTCCTGAGGCGGTTCCTCATTGAGATAAGGCCCAGGATTTCCTGGGGCAGGGCCGTCGAGTGTTGTCTTGGTGTTGTAAATGGAATGGCGTCAGTCATTGCGTCTTGGACGGCAGTTGTGAGAGCCTCCACAGCCTCATCGATTTGCTGTGTGTTATTAATTTCGTGGGTGTTAGGAATGCGACTATCAAGCGTTTCCTTGAACAGTGTCCAATTCGCACGCTTGTAGTTAAGCATCCTGCGTGGTACGATGTCCTGCAGTGTCTCTTCCATGTGCAGTATTACAGGCATGTGGTCTGAGTCCAGATCGTTTTCAACCGTTAGGTTGAGTGTGCATGTGATGCCCTTTATGAGGGCTATGTCTAACACGTCTGGCCTATGTCGGGCCTGTGTGGGCACGAACGTGGGAACGTCCGGTCCAAGTATAATGTAGTTTCGGCCTAGTGCGTGTTCGTACAGTTTCTTGCCGTTGGAGGTTCGTATTCGTGAGTTCCAATCGGGATGTTTTGCGTTGAGGTCTCCAGCGGCTATTACCCGCGGTGCTATGTTGAGTACTGTGCTGATATCGCGTGTTACTATGTTTTTAGGAGGATTGTATAGCGATACCAGTGTGGTGTTGGCTCCGTTGAACTTGACCCTGACGGCCGTAGCCTCTAGTCTTTCAAGTGCTGGGAGCTCGATGTTCGTGTGGTCGATGTCTCTGTGTATGATGATTGCCGTGCCGCCTCCCCTCCTGCCATCCGCTCGGTCGGTACGATAGACGCAATAACCTGGGAAGTTTAGTTGTTTGCGAGGCGTAAGCAGTGTTTCGTTCACAAGAGCGATTCGGATACCCTTTCGCTCCATGAACGCGGCCATCTCGGCTTTTTTGCTTGCGATCCCGTTGGCATTCCAAAACAGGATCTGTGTGATAGTGTTTAAGTCTGCGTTTCGGGGCTGGTGTGGTGTATTATCCATGTAGTAGTGTAAAAAGCGGTGTGATAGTGGCTTGGGCGCTAGTCCAGTTGAGCGTACCCGACATGAACTGCATGAAGAGTTGTGAGACACACCCCATAATCTTCGTGACTATTTCGGTGGTCGTGCGTCCGGGGAATAATGTTTCCATTATTCTCTGGAATGTTGTAGTGATGTTGGTCATGTCGGCCTGCGAGTTATTGGTCGTGTTAACGGCCGCTTGTTCCAGTGTTGGCGTTTGGTGAGGGCTGGCCTGCGAGTCGGTTGTTCGTGTGGCAGTTGTTGGCGCCTGTGTGCTTTCTGTGGTGAGTGGGTGTGTTATGTGGGTTGTTGAGTTGGTGTCCGGGATGTGTTCGTGGGTGTTGGTGTTCTGTTGCCTGTTTACTTGTTGTGGTGCGGTCGTGTTCCTCGTGCTACGGCTGTTTCTCCTTCTCCTCCTCCTCTGGCGCTGGGGTTGTCCCTGTGTAGGTGCGTTTTCTGTAGCCTGTGGTGGGCTGCAGTTCGCGATCTCAGGGGGTAGTGTGTTGTTGTTGCTTGTTTCGTGTGGTGTGCCCGGTGCGGGTGTGGTGTCAGGTGTTGTGCCTGTCTGTTGTGTGTCTGTTGCTGGGGGTGTTTGGTGAGCGTGTTCTGAGCTCTGGGGCTCCTCTGACCGTCCCGCGCTGCTGGGGCTGCCAGCGACCACTCCAGCGAAGGATATTCCACTTCTTACTGGGCGTGGGGGCGGCTTTGGGACTGTTATGGCGGTAGGTTTCGCATGTTTCGCGATTTTGCGCCTCAGAGCTGCTTTGTAAGCAATGCACCCTCTGTAGTTTGCCGGATGGGCAGCACCACAGTTGGCGCACTTGCGAGGTGC
Organism: Schistocerca nitens; assembly: GCF_023898315.1. NCBI lineage: Eukaryota > Metazoa > Arthropoda > Insecta > Orthoptera > Acrididae > Schistocerca > Schistocerca nitens. The sequence goes on along the minus strand of NC_064621.1, from coordinate 106,052,428 downwards.
TGTATGGGGGAGTTTGCAGCGTTGGGTTGTGTGACCGCCAGCGCAAATGCGGCAGCGGGGTGCGAGACCGCATCTGATACCCGCGTGCGCATAGCGCTGGCAGTTGTGGCATTGTTGGGGGGTGCGCGGCGTGTTGTACACCTCCACATTGACGACCATGTGAAGAAATAGCTTTATCTTCAGCGGGTCGCGGGATTTGGCCGTGTCGGCCAACTCCGCCATGTAGTTGTGAGACGGTCTCGCTGTGCCGAACTCTGACATTCGGTTTACCCGAATGCACTCCCACCCGAGAGCAGAGAGTTCATTGTGTACCGTTTCGGTTGGGGTTCGTGAGTCTATCCCCTTTATCACGTACTGCTGTGTCTTTTCCAAGACTGTCCTGTACTTACTTTAACCTTCACAACCTTATATTGCCGATACAACACAGAAATTGCATCGAGATTAAATATTTTGTTCATCAAGCACACGTTCTCAACTGTGATAACTGGGCCCACCGTCATCTCATTAAACCTCTCCTGGGAGACCAGTAGCCTGTATCCGACGCACCACAGCCCACTTACTTTACCCTTCACAACCTTGTATTGCCGATACAACACAGAAACTGCATCGAGATTAAATATCTTGTTCATCAAGCACACGTTCACATGTGTGACAACAATGCCCACCGTCATATCATTAAATCTCTCCTGGGAGACCAGTAGCTTCTATCCAACGCACCGCAGCCCACTTACTTTATCCTTAACAACCTTATATTGCCGATACAACACAGAAATTGCATCGAGATTAAATATTTTGTTCATCAAGCACAGGTTCACATCTGTGACAACTGGGCCCACCGTCAACTCATTAAGTCTCCCCTGGGAGGCCAGTAGCTTCTATCCGACGCACCGCAGCCCACTTACTTTACCCTTCAAACCTTATATTGCCGATACAACACAGAAATTGCATCGAGATTAAATGTTTTGTTCATCAAGCACACGTTCTCATCTGCGTCAACTAGGCCCACCGTCAATTCATTAAATCTCTCCTGGGAGACCAGTAACTTGTACCCGACGCACCGCAGCCCACTTACTTTACCCTTCAAACCTTATATTGCCGATACAACACAGAAATTGCTTCGAGATTAAATATTTTGTTCATCAAGCACAGGTTCACATCTGTGACAACTGGGCCCACCTTCATCTCATTAAATCTCTCCTGGGAGCCCAGTAGCTTGTATCCGACGCATCGCAGCCCACTTACTTTACCCTTCACAAACTTATATTCCCGATACAACACAGAAATCGCATCGAGATTAAATATTTTGTTCATCAAGCACACGTTCACATGTGTGACAACTATGCCCACCGTCATATCATTAAATCTCTCCAGGGTGACCAGTAGCTTCTACCCGACGCACCGCAGCCCACTTACTTTATCCTTCACAAACTTATATTGCCGATACAAAACAGAAATTGCATCGAGATTAAATATTTTGTTCATCAAGCACAGGTTCACATCTGAGACAACTGGGCCCACCGTCATGTCATTAAATTTCTCCTGGGAGCCCAGTAGCTTCTATCCAACGCACCACAGCCCACTTACTTTACCCTTCAAACCTTATATTGCCGATACAACACAGAAATTGCATCGAGATTAAATGTTTTGTTCATCAATCACACTTTCTCATCTGTGACAACTAGGCCCACCGTCATCTCATTAAATCTGTCCTGGGAGACCAGTAGCTTGTATCCGACGCACCGCAGCCCACTTACTTTACCCTGCACAAACTTATATTCCCGATACAACGCAGAAATTGCATCGAGATTAAATATTTTGTTCATCAAGCACAGGTTCACATCTGTGACAACTGGGCCCACCGTCATCTCATTAAATCTCTCCTGGGAGCCCAGTAGCTTCTATCCGACGCACCACAGCCCACTTACTTTACCCTTCCACCCTTATATTCCGATACAACACAGAAATTTCATCGGGATTAAATGATTTGTATATCAAGCTCACGTTCTCATCTGTGACAACTAGGCCCACCGTCATCTCATTAAATCTGTCCTGGGAGACCAGTAGCTTGTATCCGACGCACCGCAGCGCACTAACTTTACCCTTCACAACCATATATTGCCGATACAACACAGACATTACATCGAGATTAAACATTTTGTTCATCAAGCACACGTTCACATCTGTGACAACTGGGCCCACCGTCATCTCATTAAATCTATCCTGGGAGAACAGTAGGTTCTATCCGACGGACCGCAGCCCACTTACTTTACCCTTCACATCCTTATATTTCCGATACAACACAGAAATTGCATCGAGATTAAATATTTTGTTCATCAAGCACACGTTCCTATCTGTGACAACTGGGTCCACCTTCATCTCATTAAATCTCTCCTGGGAGCCCAGTAGCTGGTATCCGACGCTTCGCAGCCCACTTACTTTACCCTTCACAAACTTATATTGCCGATACCACACAGAAATCGCATCGAGATTAAATATTTTGTTCATCAAGCACACGTTCACATGTGTGACATCTATGCCCACCGTCATATCATTAAATCTCTCCTGGGAGACCAGTAGCTTCTATCCGACGCACCGCAGCCCACATACTTTATCCTTCACAACCATATATTTCCGATACAACACATTAATTGCATCGAGATTAAATATTTTGTTCATCAAGCACACGTTCCTATCTGTGACAACTAGGCCCACCGACATCACATTAAATCTCTCCTGGGAGACCAGTAGCTTGTATCCGACGCACAGCAGCCCACTTACTTTACCCTTCACAACCTTATATTGCCGATACAACACAGAAATTGCATCGAGATTAAATATTTTGTTCATCAAGCAAATGTTCTCATCTGTGACAAATAGGCCAACCGTCATAACTATAAATCTCTCCTGGGAGACCAGTAGCTTGTATCCGACGCACCGCAGCCCACTGACTTTACCCTTCACAACCTTATATTGCCGATACAACACAGAAATTGCATCGAGATTAAATATTTTGTTCATCAAGCAAATGTTCTCATCTGTGACAAATAGGCCCACCGTCATATCTATAAATCTCTCCTGGGAGACCAGTAGCTTGTATCTGACGCACCACAGCCCACTTACTTTACCCTTCACAACCTTATATTGCCGATACAACACAGAAATTGCATCGAGATTAAATATTTTGTTCATCAAGCACACGTTCACATGAGTGACAACTGGGCCCACCGTCATCTCATTAAATCTCTCCTGGGAGACCAGTAGGTTCTATCCGACGAACCGCAGCCCACTTACTTTACCCTTCACACCCTTATATTGCCGATACAACACAGAAATTGCATCGAGATTACATATTTTGTTCATCAAGCACACGTTCCTATCTGTGACAACTGGGCCCACCTTCATCTCATTAAATCTCTCCTGGGAACCCAGTAGCTTGTATCCGACGCATCGCAGCCCACTTACTTTACCCTTCACAACCTTATATTGCCGATACAACACAGAAATCGCATCGAGATTAAATATTTTGTTCATCATGCACACGTTCACATGTGTGACAGCTATGCCCACCGTCATATCATTAAATCTCTCCTGGGAGACCAGTAGCTTCTATCCGACGCACCGCAGCCCACTTTCTTTATCCTTCACAACCTTATATTGCCGATACAAAACAGAAATTGCATCGAGATTAAATATTTTGTTCATCAAGCACAGGTTCACATCTGTGACAACTGGGCCCACCGTCATCTCATTAAATCTCTCCTGGGAGACCAGTAGGTTCTATCCGACGAACCGCAGCCCACTTACTTTACCCTTCACACCCTTATATTGCCGATACAACACAGAAATTGCATCGAGATTAAAAATTTTGTTCATCAAGCACACGTTCCTATCTGTGACAACTGGGCCCACCGTCATCTCATTAAATCTCTCCTGGGAGCCCAGTAGCTTCAATCCAACGCACCACAGCCCACTTACTTTACCCTTCAAACCTTATATTGCCGATACAACACAGAAATTGCATAGAGATTCAATATTTTGTTCATCAAGCACACGTTCTCATCAGTGACAAAGAGGCCCACCGTCATCTCATTAAATCTCTCCTGGGAGACCAGTAGCTTGTATCCGACGCACCGCATGATGTGTCGGCAGCTGGGCCAACACCTTGTAGGTAGAGGTAGCTTAAAAGGCACGCTAGACTAACGCAGACGGGCGTGAAGTACTGGAACAGGATAAGTAATTAATGCTATGAAGAAAAGTACGTAGCTGGTATAATACTTATCTTTAATAAATCATTGTGGTACATCGCACAAAGGAGACTTTAATTACAATCACTGTAAGGCTAATGGCGCCTTGCTAGTTCGTAGCCATTAACTTAGCTGAAGGCTATTCTGTCTCTCGGCTAATGAGAGAGAAAGGCTTTGTACGTCTAGTCTCTAGCCCTGTCGTCCGTACAACTGGGCTGAGTTCGAGTCAGACTCTCGAGACCTGCCTTGTGGTGGCGCTAGGATTGCGATCACACAGTGGCGACACGCAGGTCCGACATGTACTACAGGACAGCGACCGATTTAGGCTACCACCTAGCACGTGTGGTGTCTGGCTGTGACACCACACCGCAGCCCACTTACTTTCCCCTTCACAACATTATATTGCCGATACAACACAGAAACTGCATCGAGATTAATTATTTTGTTCATCAAGCACACGTGCACATCTGTGACAACTGGGCCCACCGTCATTTCATTAAATCTCTCCTGGGAGACCAGTAGGTTCTATCCGACGCACCGCAGCCCACTTACTTTACCCTTCAGAATCTTATATTGATGATACAACACAGAAATTGCATCGAGATTAAATATTTTGTTCATCAAGCACACGTTAACATGTGTGACAACTATGCCCACCGTCATATCACTAAATCTCTCCTGGGAGACCAGTAGTTTCCATCCGACGCACCGCAGCCCACATACTTTACCCTTCAAACGTTATATTGCCGATACAACACAGAAATTGCATCGAAATTAAATGTTTTGTTCATCAAGCACACGTTCCCATCTGTGACAACTAGGCCCACCAACATCTCATTAAATCTCTCCTGGGAGACCAGTAGCTTCTATCCGACGCTCCGCAGCCCACTTACTTTACCCTTCACATCCTTTTATTTCCGATACAACACATTAATTGCATCGAGATTAAATATTTTGTTCATCAAGCACACGTTCCTATCTGTGACAACTAGGCCCACCGACATCACATTAAATCTCTCCTGGGAGACCAGTAGCTTGTATCCGACGCACAGCAGCCCACTGACTTTACCCTTCACAACCTTATATTGCCGATACAACACAGAAATTGCATCGAGATTAAATATTTTGTTCATCAAGCAAATGTTCTCATCTGTGACAAATAGGCCCACCGTCATATCTATAAATCTCTCCTGGGAGACCAGTAGCTTGTATCCGACGCACCGCAGCCCACTGACATTACCCTTCACAACCTTATATTGCCGATACAACACAGAAATTGCATCGAGATTAAATATTTTGTTCATCAAGCAAATGTTCTCATCTGTGACAAATAGGCCCACCGTCATATCTATAAATCTCCCCTGGGAGACCAGTAGCTTGTATCTGACGCACCACAGCCCACTTACTTTACCCTTCACAACCGTATATTGCCGATACAACACAGAAATTGCATCGAGATTAAATATTTTGTTCATCAAGCACACGTTCACATGAGTGACAACTGGGCCCACCGTCATCTCATTAAATCTCTCCTGGGAGACCAGTAGGTTCTATCCGACGCACCGCAGCCCACTTACTTTACCCTTCACAACCTTATATTGCCGATAGAACACAGAAATTGCATCGAGATTAAATATTTTGTTCATCAAGCACACGTTCACATGAGTGACAACTGGGCCCACCGTCATCTCATTAAATCTCTCCTGGGAGACCAGTAGATTCTATCCGACGCACCGCAGCCCACTTACTTTACCCTTCAAAACCTTATATTGCCGATAGAACACAGAAATTGCATCGAGATTAAATATTTTGTTCATCAAGCACACGTTCCTATCTGTGACAACTATGCCCACCGACATCACATTAAATCTCTCCTGGGAGACCAGTAGCTTGTATCCGACGCACAGCAGCCCACTTACTTTACCCTTCACAACCTTATATTGCCGATACAACACAGAAATTGCATGGAGATTCAATATTTTGTTCATCAAGCAAATGTTCTCATCTGTGACAAATAGGCCCACCGTCATATCTATAAATCTCTCCTGGGAGACCAGTAGCTTGTATCCGACGCACCACAGCCCACTTACTTTACCCTTCACAACCTTATATTGCCGATACAACACAGAAATTGCATCGAGATTAAATATTTTGTTCATCAAGCACACGTTCACATGAGTGACAACTGGGCCCACCGTCATCTAATTAAATCTCTCCTGGGAGACCAGTAGGTTCTATCCGACGCACCGCAGCCCACTTACTTTACCCTTCACAACCTTATATTGCCGATAGAACACAGAAATTGCATCGAGATAAAATATTTTGTTCATCAAGCACACGTTCCCATCTGTGACAACTAGGCCCACCAACATCTCATTAAATCTCTCCTGGGAGACCAGTAGCTTCTATCCGACGCTCCGCAGCCCACTTACTTTACCGTTCACATCCTTTTATTTCCGATACAACACATTAATTGCATCGAGATTAAATATTTTGTTCATCAAGCACACGTTCCTATCTGTGACAACTAGGCCCACCGACATCACATTAAATCTCTCCTGGGAGACCAGTAGCTTGTATCCGACGCACAGCAGCCCCCTTACTTTACCCTTCACAACCTTATATTGCCGATAGAACACAGAAATTGCATCGAGATTAAATATTTTGTTCATCAAGCACACGTTCTCATCTGTGACAACTAGGCCCACCTTCATCTCATTAAATATCTACTGGGAGACCAGTAGCTACTATCCGACGCACCGCAGCCCACTTACTTTACCCTTCACATCCTTTTATTTCCGATACAACACATTAATTGCATCGAGATTAAATATTTTGTTCATCAAGCACACGTTCCTATCTGTGACAACTAGGCCCATCGACATCTCATTAAATCTCTCCTGGGAGACCAGTAGCTTGTATCCGACGCACAGCAGCCCACTTACTTTACCCTTCACAACCTTATATTGCCGATACAACACAGAAATTGCATCGAGATTAAATATTTTGTTCATCAAGCACACGTTCACATCTGTGACATCTGGGCCCACCGTCATCTCATTAAATCTCTCCTGGGAGACCAGTTGGTTCTATCCGACGCACCGCAGCCCACTTACTTTACCCTTCACAACCTTATATTGCCGATACAACACAGAAATTGCATCGAGATTAAATATTCTGTTCATCAAGCATACGTTCACATCTTTGACAACTGGGCCCACCGTCATCTCATTAAATCCCTTCTGGGAGACCAGTAGCTTCTATCCGACGCACCACAGCCCACTTACTTTACCCTTCAAACCTTATATTGCCGACACAACACAGAAATTGCATCGAGATTCAGTATTTTGTTCATCAAGTACACGTTCTCATCAGTGACAAATAGGCCCACCGTCATCTTTTTAAATCTCTCCTGGGAGACCGGTAGCTTGTATCCGACGCACCGCAGCCCACTTACTTTACCCGTCACAACCTTATATTGCCGATACAACACAGATATTGCTTCGAGATTAAATATTTTGTTCATCAAGCACACGTTCAATTCTGTGACAACTGGGCGCACCGTCATCTAATTAAATCTCTCCTGGGAGCCCAGTAGCTTCTATCCGACGCACCGCAGCCCATGTACTTTACCCTTCACAACCTTATATTGCCGATACAACACATATATTGGATCGAGATTAAATATTTTGTTCATCAAGCACACGTTCACATCTGCGACAACTGGGCCCACCGTCACCTCATTAAGTCTCTCCTGGGAGACCAGTAGCTTGTGTCCGAGGCACCGCAGCCCACTTACTTTAACCTTCACAACCTTATATTGCCGATACAACACAGAAATTGCATCGATATTAAATGTTTTGTTCATCAAGCACACGTTCACATCTGTGACAACTGGGCCCAACGTCATCTCATTAAGTTTCTCCTGGGAGCCCAGTAGCTTGTATCCGACGCACAGCAGCCCACTTACATTACCCTTCACAATCTTGTATTTCCGATACAACACAGAAATTGCATCGAGATTAAATATTTTGTTCATCAAGCGCACGTTCACATCTGTAACAACTGGGCACACCGTCATTTCATTAAAGCTCTCCTGGGAGACCAGTAGGTTCTATCCGACGCACCGCAGCCCACTTACTTTACCCTTCACAACCTTATATTGCCGATAGAACACAGAAATTGCATCGAGATTAAGTATTTTGTTCATCAAGCACACGTTCACATGAGTGACAACTGGGCCCACCGTCATCTCATTAAATCTCTCCTGGGAGACCAGTAGGTTCTTTCCGACGCACCGCAGCCCACTTACTTTACCCTTCACATCCTTTTATTTCCGATACAACACATTAATTGCATCGAGATTAAATATTTTGTTCATCAAGCACACGTTCCTATCTGTGACAACTAGGCCCTACGACATCACATTAAATCTCTCCTGGGAGACCAGTAGCTTGTATCCGACGCACAGCAGCCCACTTACTTTACCCTTCACAACCTTATATTGCCGATACAACACAGAAATTGCATGGAGATTAAATGTTTTGTTCATCAAGCAAATGTTCTCTTTTGTGACAAATAGGCCCACCGTCATATCTATAAATCTCTCCTGGGAGACCAGTAGCTTGTATCCGACGCACCACAGCCCACTTACTTTACCCTTCACAACCTTATATTGCCGATAGAACACAGAAATTGCATCGAGATTAAATATTTTGTTCATCAAGCACACGTTCACATGAGTGACAACTGGGCCCACCGTCATCTCATTATATCTCTCCTGGGAGACCAGTAGGTTCTATCCGACGCACCGCAGCCCACTTACTTTACCCTTCACAACCTTATATTGCCGATAGAACACAGAAATTGCATCGAGATTAAATATTTTGTTCATCAAGCACACGTTCACATGAGTGACAACTGGGCCCACCGTCATCTCATTAAATCTCTCCTTGGAGACCAGTAGGTTCTATCCGACGCACCGCAGCCCACTTACTTTACCCTTCACATCCTTTTATTTCCGATACAACACATTAATTGCATCGAGATTAAATATTTTGTTCATCAAGCGCACGTTCCTATCTGTGACAACTAGGCCCACCGACATCACATTAAATCTCTCCTGGGAGACCAGTAGCTTGTATCCGACGCACAGCAGCCCACTTACTTTACCCTTCACAACCTTATATTGCCGATACAACACAGAAATTGCATCGAGATTAAATATTTTGTTCATCAAGCAAATGTTCTCATCTGTGACAAATAGGCCCACCGTCATATCTATAAATCTCTCCTGGGAGACCAGTAGCTTGTATCCGACGCACCGCAGCCCACTTACTTTACCCTTCACAACCTTATATTGCCGATACAACACAGAAATTGCATCGAGATTAAATATTTTGTTCATCAAGCAAATGTTCTCATCTGTGACAAATAGGCCCACCGTCATCTCATTAAATCTCTCCTGGGAGACCAGTAGCTTGTATCCGACGCACCGCAGCCCACTGACTTTACCCTTCACAACCTTATATTGCCGATACAACACAGAAATTGCATCGAGATTAAATATTTTGTTCATCAAGCACACGTTCCCATCTGTGACAACTAGGCCCACCAACATCTCATTAAATCTCTCCTGGGAGACCAGTAGCTTCTATCCGACGCTCCGCAGCCCACTTACTTTACCGATCACATCCTTTTATTTCCGATACAACACATTAATTGCATCGAGATTAAATATTTTGTTCATCAAGCACACGTTCCTATCTGTGACAACTAGGCCCACCGACATCACATTAAATCTCTCCTGGGAGACCAGTAGCTTGTATCCGACGCACAGCAGCCCACTTACTTTACCCTTCACAACCTTATATTGCCGATACAACACAGAAATTGCATCGAGATTAAATATTTTGTTCATTAAGCACACGTTCACATCTGTGACAACTGGGCCCACCGTCATCTCATTAAATCTCTCCTGGGAGACCAGTTGGTTCTATCCGACACACCGCAGCTCACTTACTTTACCCTTCAAACCTTATATTGCCGATACAACACAGAAATTGCATCGAGATTCAATATTTTGTTCATCAAGTACACGTTCTCATCAGTGACAAATAGGCCCACCGTCATCTCATTAAATCTCTCCTGGGAGACCAGTAGCTTGTATCCGACGCACCGCAGCCCACTTACTTTACCCTTCACAACCTTATATTGCCGATACAACACAGATATTGCTTCGAGATTAAATATTTTGTTCATCAAGCACACGTTCAATTCTGTGACAACTGGGCCCACCGTCATCTAATTAAATCTCTCCTGGGAGCCCAGTAGCTTCTATCCGACGCACCGCAGCCCATGTACTTTACCCTTCACAACCTTATATTGCCGATACAACACATATATTGGATCGAGATTAAATATTTTGTTCATCAAGCACACGTTCACATCTGCGACAACTGGGCCCACCGTCACCTCATTAAATCTCTCCTGGGAGACCAGTAGCTTGTGTCCGAGGCACCGCAGCCCACTTACTTTAACCTTCACAACCTTATATTGCCGATACAACACAGAAATTGCATCGATATTAAATGTTTTGTTCATCAAGCACACGTTCACATCTGTGACAACTGGGCCCAACGTCATCTCATTAAGTTTCTCCTGGGAGCCCAGTAGCTTGTATCCGACGCACAGCAGCCCACTTAAATTACCCTTCACAATCTTATATTTCCGATACAACACAGAAATTGCATCGAGATTAAATATTTTGTTCATCAAGCGCACTTTCACATTGTAACAACTGGGCACACCGTCATTTCATTAAATCTCTCCTGGGAGACCAGTAGCTTGTATCCGACGCACAGCAGCCCACTTACTTTACCCATTCACAACCTTATATTGCCGATACAACACAGAAATTGCATGGAGATTAAATATTTTGTTCATCAAGCAAATGTTCTCATCTGTGACAAATAGGCCCACCGTCATATCTATAAATCTCTCCTGGGAGACCAGTAGCTTGTATCCGACGCACCACAGCCCACTTACTTTACCCTTCACAACCTTATATTGCCGATACAACACAGAAATTGCATCGAGATAAAATATTTTGTTCATCAAGCACACGTTCACATGAGTGACAACTGGGCCCACCGTCATCTCATTAAATCTCTCCTGGGAGACCAGTAGGTTCTATCCGACGCACCGCAGCCCACTTACTTTACCCTTCACAACCTCATATTGCCGATAGAACACAGAAATTGCATCGAGATTAAATATTTTGTTCATCAAGCACACGTTCACATGAGTGACAACTGGGCCCACCGTCATCTCATTAAATCTCTCCTGGGAGACCAGTAGGTTCTATCCGACGCACCGCAGCCCACTTACTTTACCCTTCACATCCTTTTATTTCCGATACAACACATTAATTGCATCGAGATTAAAAATTTTGTTCATCAAGCACACGTTCCTATCCGTGACAACTAGGCCCACCGACATCACATTAAATCTCTCCTGGGAGACCAGTAGCTTGTATCCGACGCACAGCAGCCCACTTACTTTACCCTTCACAACCTTATATTGCCGATACAACACAGAAATTGCATCGAGATTAAATATTTTGTTCATCAAGCAAATGTTCTCATCTGTGACAAATAGGCCCACCGTCATATCTATAAATCTCTCCTGGGAGACCAGTAGCTTCTATCCGACGCACCGCAGCCCACTGACTTTACCCTTCCCAACCTTATATTGCCGATACAACACAGAAATTGCATCGAGATTAAATATTTTGTTCATCAAGCAAATGGTCTCATCTGTGACAAAGAGGCCCACCGTCATATCTATAAATCTCTCCTGGGAGACCAGTAGCTTGTATCTGACGCACAGCAGCCCACTTACTTTACCCTTCACAACCTTATATTGCCGATACAACACAGAAATTGCATCGAGATTAAATATTTTGTTCATCAAGCACACGTTCACATGCGTGAAACTGGGCCCACCGTCATCTCATTAAATCTCTCCTGGGAGACCAGTAGGTTCTATCCGACGCACCGCAGCCCACTTACTTTACCCTTCACAACCTTATATTGCCGATAGAACACAGAAATTGCATCGAGATTAAATATTTTGTTCATCAAGGACACGTTCACATGAGTGACAACTGGGCCCACCGTCATCTCATTAAATCTCTCCTGGGAGACCAGTAGGTTCTATCCGACGCACCGCAGCCCACTTACTTCACCCTTCACATCCTTTTATTTCCGATACAACACATTAATTGCATCGAGATTAAATTTTTGTTCATCAAGCACACGTTCCTATCTGTGACAACTAGGCCCACCGACATCACATTAAATCTCTCCTGGGAGACCAGAAGCTTGTATCCGACGCACAGCAGCCCACTTACTTTACCCTTCACAACCTTATATTGCCGATACAACACAGAAATTGCATCCAGATTAAATATTTTGTTCATCAAGCAAATGTTCTCATCAGTGACAAATAGGCCCACCGTCATATCTATAAATCTCTCCTGGGAGACCAGTAGCTTGTATCCGACGCACCACTGCCCACTTACTTTACCCTTCACAACCTTATATTGCCGATACAACACAGAAATTGCATCGAGATTAAATATTTTGTTCATCAAGCACACGTTCACATGAGTGACAATTGGGCCCACCGTCATCTCATTAAATCTCTCCTGGGAGACCAGTAGATACTATCCGACGCACCGCAGCCCACTTACTTTACCCTTCACAACCTTATATTGCCGATAGAACACAGAAATTGCATCGAGATTAAATATTTTGTTCATCAAGCACACGTTCCCATCTGTGACAACTAGGCCCACCAACATCTCATTAAATCTCTCCTGGGAAACCAGTAGCTTCTATCCGACGCTCCGCAGCCCACTTACTTTACCGTTCACATCCTTTTATTTCCGATACAACACATTAATTGCATCGAGATTAAATATTTTGTTCATCAAGCAGACGTTCCTATCTGTGACAACTAGGCCCACCGACATCACATTAAATCTCTCCTGGGAGACCAGTAGCTTGTATCCGACGCACAGCAGCCCACTTACTTTACCCTTCACAACCTTATATTGCCGATACAACACATTAATTGCATCGAGATTAAATATTTTGTTCATCAAGCACACGTTAACATCTGTGACAACTGTTCCCACCGTCATCTCATTAATTCTCTCCTGGGAGACCAGTTGGTTCTATCCGACGCACCGCAGCTCACTTACTTTACCCTTCAAATCTTATATTGCCGATACAACACAGAAATTGCATCGAGATTCAATATTTTGTTCATTAAGTACACGTTCTCATCAGTGACAAATAGGCCCACCGTCATCTCATTAAATCTCTCCTGGGAGACCAGTAGCTTGTATCCGACGCACCGCAGCCCACTTACTTTACCCTTCACAACCTTATATTGCCGATACAACACAGATATTGCTTCGAGATTAAATATTTTGTTCATCAAGCACACGTTCAATTCTGTGACAACTGGGCCCAGCGTCATCTAATTAAATCTCTCCTGGGAGCCCAGTAGCTTCTATCCGACGCACCGCAGCCCATGTACTTTACCCTTCACAACCTTATATTGCCGATACAACACATATATTGGATCGAGATTAAATATTTTGTTCATCAAGCACACGTTCAATTCTGTGACAACTGGGCCCAGCGTCATCTAATTAAATCTCTCCTGGGAGCCCAGTAGCTTCTATCCGACGCACCGCAGCCCATGTACTTTACCCTTCACAACCTTATATTGCCGATACAACACATATATTGCATCGAGATTAAATATTTTGTTCATCAAGCGCACGTTCACATCTGTAACAACTGGGCACACCGTCATTTCATTAAAGCTCTCCTGGGAGACCAGTAGGATCTATCCGACGCACCGCAGCCCACTTACTTTACCCTTCACAACCTTATATTGCCGATAGAACACAGAAATTGCATCGAAATTAAATATTTTGTTCATCAAGCACACGTTCACATGAGTGACAACTGGGCCCACCGTCATCTCATTAAATCTCTCCTGGGAGACCAGTAGCTTCTATCCGACGCACCGCAGCCCACTTGCTTTACCCTTCACATCCTTTTATTTCCGATACAACACATTAATTGCATCGAGATTAAATATTTTGTTCATCAAGCACACGTTCCTATCTGTGACAACTAGGCCCACAGACATCGCATTAAATCTCTCCTGGGAGACCAGTAGCTTGTATCCGACGCACAGCAGCCCACTTACTTTACCCTTCACAACCTTATATTGCCGATACAACACAGAAATTGCATCGAGATTAAATATTTTGTTCATCAAGCAAATGTTCTCATCTGTGACAAATAGGCCCACCGTCATATCTATAAATCTCTCCTGGGAGACCAGTAGCTTGTATCCGACGCACCACAGCCCACTTACTTTACCCTTCACAACCTTATATTGCCGATACAACACAGAAATTGCATCGAGATTAAATATTTTGTTCATCAAGCACACGTTCACATGAGTGACAACTGGGCCCACCGTCATCTCATTAAATCTCTCCTGGGAGACCAGTAGGTTCTATCCGACGCACCGCAGCCCACTTACTTTACCCTTCACAACCTTATATTGCCGATAGAACACAGAAATTGCATCGAGATTAAATATTTTGTTCATCAAGCACACGTTCCCATCTGTGACAACTAGGCACACCAACATCTCATTAAATCTCTCCTGGGAGACAAGTAGCTTCTATCCGACGCTCCGCAGCCCACTTACTTTACCCTTCACATCCTTTTATTTCCGATACAACACATTAATTGCATCGAGATTAAATATTTTGTTCATCAAGCACACGTTCCTATCTGTGACAACTAGGCCCACCGACATCACATTAAATCTCTCCTGGGAGACCAGTAGCTTGTATCCGACGCACAGCAGCCCACTTACTTTACCCTTCACAACCTTATATTGCCGATACAACACAGAAATTGCATCGAGATTAAATATTTTGTTTATCAAGCAAATGTTCTCATCTGTGACAAATAGGCCCACCGTCATATCTATAAATCTCTCCTGGGAGACCAGTAGCTTGTATCCGACGCACCACAGCCCACTTACTTTACACTTCACAACCTTATACTGCCGATACAACACAGAAATTGCATCGAGATTAAATATTTTGTTCATCAAGCACACGTTCACATGAGTGACAACTGGGCCCACCGTCATCTCATTAAATCTCTCCTGGGAGACCAGTAGATTCTATCCGACGCACCGCAGCCCACTTACTTTACCCTTCACAACCTTATATTGCCGATAGAACACAGAAATTGCATCGAGATTAAATATTTTGTTCATCAAGCACACGTTCTCATCTGTGACAACTAGGCCCACCGTCATCTCATTAAATCTCTCCTGGGAGACCAGTAGCTTCTATCCGACACTCCGCAGCCCACTTACTTTACCCTTCACATCCTTTTATTTCCGATACAACACATTAATTGCATCGAGATTAAGTATTTTGTTCATCAAGCACACGTTCCTATCTGTGACAACTAGGCCCACCGACATCACATTAAATCTCTCCTGGGAGACCAGTAGGTTGTATCCGACGCACAGCAGCCCACTTACTTTACCCTTCACAACCTTATATTGCCGATACAACACAGAAATTGCATCGAGATAAAATATTTTGTTCATCAAGCAAATGTTCTCATCTGTGACAAATAGGCCCACCGTCATATCTATAAATCTCTCCTGGGAGACCAGTAGCTTGTATCCGACGCACCACAGCCCACTTACTTTACCCTTCACAACCTTATATTGCCGATAAAACACAGAAATTGCATGGAGATTAAATATTTTGTTCATCAAGCAAATGTTCTCATCTGTGACAAATAGGCCCACCGTCATATCTATAAATCTCTCCTGGGAGACCAGTAGTTTGTATCCGACGCACCACAGCCCACTTACTTTACCCTTCACAACCTTATATTGCCGATACAACACAGAAATTGCATCGAGATTAAATATTTTGTTCATCAAGCACACTTTCACATGAGTGATAACTGGGCCCACCGTCATCTCATTAAATCTCTCCTGGGAGACCAGTAGGTTCTATCCGACGCACCGCAGCCCACTTACTTTACCCTTCACAACCTTATATTGCCGATAGAACACAGAAATTGCATCGAGATTAAATATTTTGTTCATCAAGCACACGTTCCCATCTGTGACAACTAGGCCCACCAACATCTCATTAAATCTCTCCTGGGAGACCAGTAGCTTCTATCCGACGCTCCGCAGCCCACTTACTTTACCCTTCACATCCTTTTATTTCCGATACAACACATTAATTGCATCGAGATTAAATATTTTGTTCATCAAGCACACGTTCCTATCTGTGACAACTAGGCCCACCGACATCACATTGAATCTCTCCTGGGAGACCAGTAGCTTGTATCCGACGCACAGCAGCCCACTTACTTTACCCTTCACAACCTTGTATTGCCGATACAACACAGAAATTGCATCGAGATTAAATATTTTGTTCATCAAGCAAATGTTCTCATCTGTGACAAATAGGCCCACCGTCATATCTGTAAATCTCTCCTGGGAGACCAGTAGCTTGTATCCGACGCACCACAGCCCACTTACTTTACCCTTCACAACCTTATATTGCCGATACAACACAGAAATCGCATCGAGATTAAATATTTTGTTCATCAAGCACACGTTCACATGAGTGACAACTGGGCCCACCGTCATCTCATTAAATCTCTCCTGGGAGACCAGTAGGTTCTATCCGACGCACCGCAGCCCACTTACTTTACCCTTCACAACCTTATATTGCCAATAGAACACAGAAATTGCATCGACATTACATATTTTGTTCATCAAGCACACGTTCCCATCTGTGACAACTAGGCCCACCAACATCTCATTAAATCTCTCCTGGGAGACCAGTAGCTTCTATCCGACGCTCCGCAGCCCACTTACTTTACCCTTCACATCCTTTTATGTCCGATACAACACATTAATTGCATCGAGATTAAATATTTTGTTCATCAAGCACACGTTCCTATCTGTGACAACTAGGCCCACCGACATCACATTAAATCTCTCCTGGGAGACCAGTAGCTTGTATCCGACGCACCACAGCCCACTTACTTTACCCTTCACAACCTTATATTGCCGATACAACACAGAAATTGCATCGAGATTAAATATTTTGTTCATCAAGCACACGTTCACATGAGTGACAACTGGGCCCACCGTCATCTCATTAAATCTCTCCTGGGAGACCAGTAGGTTCTATTCGACGCACCGCAGCCCACTTACTTTACCCTTCACAACCTTATATTGCCGATACAACACAGTAATTGCATCGAGATTAAATATTTTGTTCATCAAGCACACGTTCCCATCTGTGACAACTAGGCCCACCAACATCTCATTTAATCTCTCCTGGGAGACCAGTAGCTTCTATCCGACGCTCCGCAGCCCACTTACTTTACCCTTCACATCCTTTTATTTCCGATACAACACATTAATTGCATCGAGATTAAGTATTTTGTTCATCAAGCACACGTTCCTATCTGTGACAACTAGGCCCACCGACATCACATTAAATCTCTCCTGGGAGACCAGTAGTTTGTATCCGACGCACAGCAGCCCACTTACTTTACCCTTCACAACCTTATATTGCCGATACAACACAGAAATTGCATCGAGATTAAATATTTTGTTCATCAAGCAAATGTTCTCATCTGTGTCAAATAGGCCCACCGTCATATCTATAAATCTCTCCTGGGAGACCAGTAGCTTGTATCCGACGCACCACAGCCCACTTACTTTACCCTTCACAACCTTATATTGCCGATACAACACAGAAATTGCATCGAGATTAAATATTTTGTTCATCAAGCACACGTTCACATGAGTGACAACTGGGCCCACCGTCATCTCATTAAATCTCTCCTGGGAGACCAGTAGGTTCTATCCGACGCACCGCAGCCCACTTACTTTACCCTTCACAACCTTATATTGCCGATAGAACACAGAAATTGCATCGAGATTAAATATTTTGTTCATCAAGCACACGTTCTCATCTGTGACAACTAGGCCCACCGACATCACATTAAATCTCTCCTGGGAGACCAGTAGCTTGTATCCGACGCACAGCAGCCCACTTACTTTACCCTTCACAACCTTATATTGCCGATAAAACACAGAAATTGCATGGAGATTAAATATTTTGTTCATCAAGCAAATGTTCTCATCTGTGACAAATAGGCCCACCGTCATATCTATAAATCTCTCCTGGGAGACCAGTAGCTTGTATCCGACGCACCACAGCCCACTTACTTTACCCTTCACAACCTCATATTGCCGATACAACACAGAAATTGCATCGAGATTAAATATTTTGTTCATCAAGCACACGTTCACATGAGTGATAACTGGGCCCACCGTCATCTCATTAAATCTCTCCTGGGAGACCAGTAGGTTCTATCCGACGCTCCGCAGCCCACTTACTTTACCCTTCACATCCTTTTATTTCCGATACAACACATTAATTGCATCGAGATTAAATATTTTGTTCATCAAGCACACGTTCCTATCTGTGACAACTAGGCCCACCGACATCACATTAAATCTCTCCTGGGAGACCAGTAGCTTGTATCCGACGCACAGCAGCCCACTTACTTTACCCTTCACAACCTTATATTGCCGATACAACACAGAAATTGCATCGAGATTAAATATTTTGTTCATCAAGCACACGTTCACATGAGTGACAACTGGGCCCACCGTCATCTCATTAAATCTCTCCTGGGAGACCAGTAGGTTCTATCCGACGCACCGCAGCCCACTTACTTTACCCTTCACAACCTTATATTGCCGATAGAACACAGAAATTGCATCGAGATTAAATATTTTGTTCATCAAGCACACGTTCCCATCTGTGACAACTAGGCACACCAACATCTCATTAAATCTCTCCTGGGAGACCAGTAGCTTCTATCCGACGCTCCGCAGCCCACTTACTTTACCCTTCACATCCTTTTATTTCCGATACAACACATTAATTGCATCGAGATTAAATATTTTGTTCATCAAGCACACGTTCCTATCTGTGACAACTAGGCCCACCGACATCACATTAAATCTCTCCTGGGAGACCAGTAGCTTGTATCCGACGCACAGCAGCCCACTTACTTTACCCTTCACAACCTTATATTGCCGATACAACACAGAAATTGCATCGAGATTAAATATTTTGTTTATCAAGCAAATGTTCTCATCTGTGACAAATAGGCCCACCGTCATATCTATAAATCTCTCCTGGGAGACCAGTAGCTTGTATCCGACGCACCACAGCCCACTTACTTTACTCTTCACAACCTTATACTGCCGATACAACACAGAAATTGCATCGAGATTAAATATTTTGTTCATCAAGCACACGTTCACATGAGTGATAACTGGGCCCACCGTCATCTCATTAAATCTCTCCTGGGAGACCAGTAGATTCTATCCGACGCACCGCAGCCCACTTACTGTACCCTTCACAACCTTATATTGCCGATAGAACACAGAAATTGCATGGAGATTAAATATTTTGTTCATCAAGCAAATGTTCTCATCTGTGACAAATAGGCCCACCGTCATATCTATAAATCTCTCCTGGGAGACCAGTAGTTTGTATCCGACGCACCACAGCCCACTTACTTTACCCTTCACAACCTTATATTGCCGATACAACACAGAAATTGCATCGAGATTAAATATTTTGTTCATCAAGCACACTTTCACATGAGTGATAACTGGGCCCACCGTCATCTCATTAAATCTCTCCTGGGAGACCAGTAGGTTCTATCCGACGCACCGCAGCCCACTTACTTTACCCTTCACAACCTTATATTGCCGATAGAACACAGAAATTGCATCGAGATTAAATATTTTGTTCATCAAGCACACGTTCCCATCTGTGACAACTAGGCCCACCAACATCTCATTAAATCTCTCCTGGGAGACCAGTAGCTTCTATCCGACGCTCCGCAGCCCACTTACTTTACCCTTCACATCCTTTTATTTCCGATACAACACATTAATTGCATCGAGATTAAATATTTTGTTCATCAAGCACACGTTCCTATCTGTGACAACTAGGCCCACCGACATCACATTAAATCTCTCCTGGGAGACCAGTAGCTTGTATCCGACGCACAGCAGCCCACTTACTTTACCCTTCACAACCTTGTATTGCCGATACAACACAGAAATTGCATCGAGATTAAATATTTTGTTCATCAAGCAAATGTTCTCATCTGTGACAAATAGGCCCACCGTCATATCTGTAAATCTCTCCTGGGAGACCAGTAGCTTGTATCCGACGCACCACAGCCCACTTACTTTACCCTTCACAACCTTATATTGCCGATACAACACAGAAATTGCATCGAGATTAAATATTTTGTTCATCAAGCACACGTTCACATGAGTGACAACTGGGCCCACCGTCATCTCATTAAATCTCTCCTGGGAGACCAGTAGGTTCTATCCGACGCACCGCAGCCCACTTACTTTACCCTTCACAACCTTATATTGCCAATAGAACACAGAAATTGCATCGACATTAAATATTTTGTTCATCAAGCACACGTTCCCATCTGTGACAACTAGGCCCACCAACATCTCATTAAATCTCTCCTGGGAGACCAGTAGCTTCTATCCGACGCTCCGCAGCCCACTTACTTTACCCTTCACATCCTTTTATGTCCGATACAACACATTAATTGCATCGAGATTAAATATTTTGTTCATCAAGCACACGTTCCTATCTGTGACAACTAGGCCCACCGACATCACATTAAATCTCTCCTGGGAGACCAGTAGCTTGTATCCGACGCACCACAGCCCACTTACTTTACCCTTCACAACCTTATATTGCCGATACAACACAGAAATTGCATCGAGATTAAATATTTTGTTCATCAAGCACACGTTCACATGAGTGACAACTGGGCCCACCGTCATCTCATTAAATCTCTCCTGGGAGACCAGTAGGTTCTATTCGACGCACCGCAGCCCACTTACTTTACCCTTCACAACCTTATATTGCCGATACAACACAGTAATTGCATCGAGATTAAATATTTTGTTCATCAAGCACACGTTCCCATCTGTGACAACTAGGCCCACCAACATCTCATTAAATCTCTCCTGGGAGACCAGTAGCTTCTATCCGACGCTCCGCAGCCCACTTACTTTACCCTTCACATCCTTTTATTTCCGATACAACACATTAATTGCATCGAGATTAAGTATTTTGTTCATCAAGCACACGTTCCTATCTGTGACAACTAGGCCCACCGACATCACATTAAATCTCTCCTGGGAGACCAGTAGTTTGTATCCGACGCACAGCAGCCCACTTACTTTACCCTTCACAACCTTATATTGCCGATACAACACAGAAATTGCATCGAGATTAAATATTTTGTTCATCAAGCAAATGTTCTCATCTGTGTCAAATAGGCCCACCGTCATATCTATAAATCTCTCCTGGGAGACCAGTAGCTTGTATCCGACGCACCACAGCCCACTTACTTTACCCTTCACAACCTTATATTGCCGATACAACACAGAAATTGCATCGAGATTAAATATTTTGTCCATCAAGCACACGTTCACATGAGTGACAACTGGGCCCACCGTCATCTCATTAAATCTCTCCTGGGAGACCAGTAGGTTCTATCCGACGCACCGCAGCCCACTTACTTTACCCTTCACAACCTTATATTGCCGATAGAACACAGAAATTGCATCGAGATTAAATATTTTGTTGATCAAGCACACGTTCTCATCTGTGACAACTAGGCCCACCGACATCACATTAAATCTCTCCTGGGAGACCAGTAGCTTGTATCCGACGCACAGCAGCCCACTTACTTTACCCTTCACAACCTTATATTGCCGATAAAACACAGAAATTGCATGGAGATTAAATATTTTGTTCATCAAGCAAATGTTCTCATCTGTGACAAATAGGCCCACCGTCATATCTATAAATCTCTCCTGGGAGACCAGTAGCTTGTATCCGACGCACCACAGCCCACTTACTTTACCCTTCACAACCTTATATTGCCGATACAACACAGAAATTGCATCGAGATTAAATATTTTGTTCATCAAGAACACGTTCACATGAGTGATAACTGGGCCCACCGTCATCTCATTAAATCTCTCCTGGGAGACCAGTAGGTTCTATCCGACGCACCGCAGCCCACTTACTTTACCCTTCACAACCTTATATTGCTGATAGAACACAGAAATTGCATCGAGATTAAATATTTTGTTCATCAAGCACACGTTCCCATCTGTGACAACTAGCCCCACCAACATCTCATTAAATCTCTCCTGGGAGACCAGTAGCTTCTATCCGACGCTCCGCAGCCCACTTACTTTACCCTTCACATCCTTTTATTTCCGATACAACACAGAAATTGCATCGAGATTAAATATTTTGTTCATCAAGCACACGTTCTCATCTGTGACAACTAGGCCCACCGTCATCTCATTAAATATCTCCTGGGAGACCATTAGCTTCTATCCGACGGACCGCAGCCCACTTACTTTACCTTTCACATCCTTTTATTTCCGATACAACACATTAATTGCATCGAGATTAAATATTTTGTTCATCAAGCACACGTTCCTATCGGTGACAACTAGGCCCACCGACATCTCATTAAATCTCTCCTGGGAGACCAGTAGCTTATATCCGACGCACAGCAGCCCACTTACTTTACCCTTCACAACCTTATATTGCCGATACAACACAGAAATTGCATCGAGATTAAATATTCTGTTCATCAAGCATACGTTCACATCTGTGACAACTGGGCCCACCGTCATCTGATTAAATCTCTTCTGGGAGACCAGTAGCTTCTATCCGACGCACCACAGCCCACTTACTTTACCCTTCAAACCTTATATTGCCGATACAACACAGAAATTGCATCGAGATTCAATATTTTGTTCATCAAGTACACGTTCTCATCAGTGACAAATAGGCCCACCGTCATCTCATTAAATCTCTCCTGGGAGCCCAGTAGCTTCTATCCGACGCACCGCAGCCCATGTACTTTACCCTTCACAACCTTATATTGCCGATACAACACATATATTGGATCGAGATTAAATATTTTGTTCATCAAGCACACGTTCACATCTGCGACAACTGGGCCCACCGTCACCTCATTAAATCTCTCCTGGGAGACCAGTAGCTTGTGTCCGCGGCACCGCAGCCCACTTACTTTAACCTTCACAACCTTATATTGCCGATACAACACAGAAATTGCATCGAGATTAAATATTTTGTTCATCAAGCACACGTTCACATCTGTGACAACTGGGCCCAACGTCATCTCATTAAGTTTCTCCTGGGAGCCCAGTAGCTTGTATCCGACGCACAGCAGCCCACTTACATTACCCTTCACAATCTTATATTTCCGATACAACGCAGAAATTGCATCGAGATTAAATATTTTGTTCATCAAGCGCACGTTCACATCTGTAACAACTGGGCACACCGTCATTTCATTAAAGCTCTCCTGGGAGACCAGTAGGTTCTATCCGACGCACCGCAGCCCACTTACTTTACCCTTCACAACCTTATATTGCCGATAGAACACAGAAATTGCATCGAGATTAAATATTTTCTTCATCAAGCACACGTTCATATGAGTGACAACTAGGCCCACCGACATCACATTAAATCTCTCCTGGGAGACCAGTAGCTTGTATCCGACGCACAGCAGCCCACTTACTTTACCCTTCACAACCTTATATTGCCGATACAACACAGAAATTGCATGGAGATTAAATATTTTGTTCATCAAGCAAATGTTCTCATCTGTGACAAATAGGCCCACCGTCATATCTATAAATCTCTCCTGGGAGACCAGTAGCTTGTATCCGACGCACCACAGCCCACTTACTTTACCCTTCACAACCTTATATTGCCGATACAACACAGAAATTGCATCGAGATTAAATATTTTGTTGATCAAGCACACGTTCACATGAGTGACAACTGGGCCCACCGTCATCTCATTAAATCTCTTCTGGGAGACCAGTAGGTTCTATCCGACGCACCGCAGCCCACTTACTTTACCCTTCACAACCTTATATTGCCGATAGAACACAGAAATTGCATCGAGATTAAATATTTTGTTCATCAAGCACACGTTCTCATCTGTGACACCGTCATCTCATTAAATATCTCCTGGGAGACCAGTAGCTTCTATCCGACGCACCGCAGCCCACTTACTTTACCCTTCACAACCTTATATTGCCGATACAACACAGAAATTGCATCGAGATTAAATATTTTGTTCATCAAGCACACGTTCACATCTGTGACAACTGGGCCCACCGTCATCTCATTAAATCTCTCCTGGGAGACCAGTTGGTTCTATCCGACGCACCGCAGCCCACTTACTTTACCCTTCACAACCTTATATTGCCGATACAACACAGAAATTGCATCGAGATTAAATATTTTGTTCATCAAGCATACGTTCACATCTGTGACAACTGGGCCCACCGTCATCTCATTAAATCTCTTCTGGGAGACCAGTAGCTTCTATCCGACGCACCACAGCCCACTTACTCTACCCTTCAAACCTTATATTGCCGATACAACACAGAAATTGCATCGAGATACAATATTTTGTTCATCAAGTACACGTTCTCATCAGTGACAAATAGGCACACCGTCATCTCATTAAATCTCTCCTGGGAGACCAGGACCTTGTATCCGACGCACCGCAGCCCACTTACTTTACCCTTGACAAACTTATATTGCCGATAGAACACAGAAATTGCATCGAGATTAAATATTTTGTTCATCAAGCACACGTTCTCATCTGTGACAACTAGGCCCACCGTCATCTCATTAAATCTCTCCTGGGAGACCAGTAGCTTCTATCCGACGCTCCGCAGCCCACTTACTTTACCCTTCACATCCTTTTATTTCCGATACAACACATTAAGTGCATCGAGATTAAGTATTTTGTTCATCAAGCACACGTTCCTATCTGTGACAACTAGGCCCACCGACATCACATTAAATCTCTCCTGGGAGACCAGTAGCTTGTATCCGACGCACAGCAGCCCACTTACTTTACCCTTCACAATCTTGTATTGCCGATACAACACAGAAATTGCATCGAGATTAAATATTTTGTTCATCAAGCAAATGTTCTCATCTGTGACAAATAGGCCCACCGTCATATCTATAAATCTCTCCTGGGAGACCAGTAGCTTGTATCCGACGCACCACAGCCCACTTACTTTACCCTTCACAACCTTATATTGCCGATACAACACAGAAATTGCATCGAGATTAAATATTTTGTTCATCAAGCACACGTTCACATGAGTGACAACTGGGCCCACCGTCATCTCATTAAATCTCTCCTGGGAGACCAGTAAGTTCTATCCGACGCACCGCAGCCCACTTACTTTACCCTTCACAACCTTATATTGCCGATACAACACAGAAATTGCATCGAGATTAAATATTTTGTTCATCAAGCACACGTTCACATGAGTGACAACTGGGCCCACCGACATCACATTAAATCTCTCCTGGGAGACCAGTAGCTTGTATCCGACGCACAGCAGCCCACTTACTTTACCCTTCACAACCTTATATTGCCGATAGAACACAGAAATTGCATCGAGATTAAATATTTTGTTCATCAAGCACACGTTCCTATCTGTGACAACTAGGCCCACCGACATCACATTAAATCTCTCCTGGGAGACCAGTAGCTTGTATCCGACGCACAGCAGCCCACTTACTTTACCCTTCACAACCTTATATTGCCGATACAACACAGAAATTGCATGGAGATTAAATATTTTGTTCATCAAGCAAATGTTCTCATCTGTGACAAATAGGCCCACCGTCATATCTATAAATCTCTCCTGGGAGACCAGTAGCTTGTATCCGACGCACCACAGCCCACTTACTTTACCCTTCACAACCTTATATTGCCGATAGAACACAGAAATTGCATCGAGATTAAATATTTTGTTCATCAAGCACACGTTCTCATCTGTGACAACTAGGCCCACCCTCATCTCATTAAATATCTCCTGGGAGACCAGTAGCTTCTATCCGACGGACCGCAGCACACTTACTTTACCCTTCACATCCTTTTATTTCCGATACAACACATTAATTGCATCGAGATTAAATATTTTGTTCATCAAGCACACGTTCCTATCTGTGACAACTAGGCCCACCGACATCTCATTAAATCTCTCCTGGGAGACCAGTAGCTTCTATCCGACGCACAGCAGCCCACTTACTTTACCCTTCACAACCTTATATTGCCGATACAACACAGAAATTGCATCGAGATTAAATATTTTGTTCATCAAGCACACGTTCACATCTGTGACAACTGGGCCCACCGTCATCTCATTAAATCTCTCCTGGGAGACCAGTTGGTTCTATCCGACGCACCGCAGCCCACTTACTTTACCCTTCACAACCTTATATTGCCGATACAACACAGAAATTGCATCGAGATTAAATATTTTGTTCATCAAGCACACGTTCACATCTGTGACAACTGGGCCCACCGTCATCTCATTAAATCTCTCCTGGGAGACCAGTAGCTTGTATCCGACGCACCGCTGCCCACTTACTTTACCCTTCACAACTTTATATTGCCGATACAACACAGATATTGCTTCGAGATTAAATATTTTGTTCATCAAGCACACGTTCAATTCTGTGACAACTGGGCCCACCGTCATCTAATTAAATCTCTCCTGGGAGCCCAGTAGCTTCTATCCGACGCACCGCAGCCCATGTACTTTACCCTTCTCAACCTTATATTGCCGATACAACACATATATTGGATCGAGGTTAAATATTTTGTTCATCAAGCACACGTTCACATCTGCGACAACTGGGCCCACCGTCACCTCATTAAATCTCTCCTGGGAGACCAGTAGCTTGTGTCCGAGGCACCGCAGCCCACTTACTTTAACCTTCACAACCTTATATTGCCGATACAACACAGAAATTGCATCGAGATTAAATATTTTGTTCATCAAGCACACGTTCACATCTGTGACAACTGGGCCCAACGTCATCTCATTAAGTTTCTCCTGGGAGCCCAGTAGCTTGTATCCGACGCACAGCAGCCCACTTACATTACCCTTCACAATCTTATATTTCCGATACAACACAGAAATTGCATCGAGATTAAATATTTTGTTCATCAAGCGCACGTTCACATCTGTAACAACTGGGCACACCGTCATTTCATTAAAGCTATCCTGGGAGACCAGTAGGTTCTATCCGACTCACCGCAGCCCACTTACTTTACCCTTCACAACTTTATATTGCCGATAGAACACAGAAATTTCATCGAGATTAAATATTTTCTTCATCAAGCACACGTTCACATGAGTGACAACTGGGCCCACCGTCATCTCATTAAATCTCTCCTGGGAGACCAGTAGGTTCTATCCGACGCACCGCAGCCCACTTACTTTACCCTTCACATCCTTTTATTTCCGATACAACACATTAATTGCATCGAGATTAAATATTTTGTTCATCAAGCACACGTTCCTATCTGTGACAACTAGGCCCACCGACATCACATTAAATCTCTCCTGGGAGACCAGTAGCTTGTATCCGACGCACAGCAGCCCACTTACTTTACCCTTCACAACCTTATATTGCCGATACAACACAGAAATTGCATGGAGATTAAATATTTTGTTCATCAAGAAAATGTTCTCATCTGTGACAAATAGGCCCACCGTCATATCTATAAATCTCTCCTGGGAGACCAGTAGGTTCTATCCGACGCACCGCAGCCCACTTACATTACCCTTCACAACCTTATATTGCCGATAGAACACAGAAATTGCATCGAGATTAAATATTTTGTTCATCAAGCACACGTTCCCATCTGTGACAACTAGGCCCACAACATCTCATTAAATCTCTCCTGGGAGACCAGTAGCTTCTATCCGACGCTCCGCAGCCCACTTACTTTACCCTTCACATCCTTTTATTTCCGATACAACACATTAATTGCATCGAGATTAAATATTTTGTTCATCAAGCACACGTTCCTATCTGTGACAACTAGGCCCACCGACATCACATTAAATCTCTCCTATCTGTGACAACTAGGCCCACCGACATCACATTAAATCTCTCCTGGGAGACCAGTAGCTTGTATCCGACGCACAGCAGCCCACTTACTTTACCCTTCACAACCTTATATTGCCGATACAACACAGAAATTGCATCGAGATTAAATATTTTGTTTAACAAGCAAATGTTCTCATCTGTGACAAATAGGCCCACCGTCATAGCTATAAATCTCTCCTGGGAGACCAGTAGCTTGTATCCGACGCACGACAGCCCACTTACTTTACCCTTCACAACCTTATATTGCCGATACAACACAGAAATTGCATCGAGATTCAATATTTTGTTCATCAAGTACACGTTCTCATCAGTGACAAATAGGCCCACCGTCATCTCATTAAATCTCTCCTGGGAGACCAGGAGCTTTTATCCGACGCACCGCAGCCCACTTACTTTACCCTTCACAACCTTATATTGCCGATACAACACAGAAATTGCATCGAGATTAAATATTTTGTTCATCAAGCACACGTTCACATGAGTGACAACTGGGCCCACCGTCATCTCATTAAATCTCTCCTGGGAGCCCAGTAGGTTGTATCCGACGCACAGCAGCCCACTTACTTTACCCTTCACAACCTTATATTGCCGATAGAACACAGAAATTGCATCGAGATTAAATATTTTGTTCATCAAGCACACGTTCACATGAGTGACAACTGGGCCCACCGTCATCTCATTAAATCTCTCCTGGGAGACCAGTAGGTTCTATCCGACGCACCGCAGCCCACTTACTTTACCCTTCACAACCTTATATTGCCGATAGAACACAGAAATTGCATCGAGATTAAATATTTTGTTCATCAAGCACAGGTTCACATCTGTGACAACTGGGCCCACGGTCATCTCATTAAATCTCTCCTGGGAGACCAGTAGCCTGTATCCGACGCACCGCAGCCCACTTACTTTACCCTTCACATCCTTTTATTTCCGATACAACACATTAATTGCATCGAGATTAAATATTTTGTTCATCAAGCACACGTTCCTATCTGTGACAACTAGGCCCACCGACATCTCATTAAATCTCTCCTGGGAGACCAGTAGCTTGTATCCGACGCACAGCAGCCCACTTACTTTACCCTTCACAATCTTATATTTCCGATACAACACAGAAATTGCATCGAGATTAACTATTTTGTTCATCAAGCGCACGTTCACATCTGTAACAACTGGGCACACCGTCATTTCATTAAAGCTCTCCTGGGAGACCAGTAGGTTCTATCCAACGCACCGCAGCCCACTTACGTTACCCTTCAGAACCTTATATTGTCGATACAACACAGAAATAGCATCGAGATTAAATATTTTGTTCATCAAGCACACGTTCATATCTGTGACAACTGGGCCCACCGTCATCTCATTAAATCTCTACTGGGAGCCCAGTACCTTGTATCCGACACACCGCAGCCCATTTACTTTTCCCTTCACATCCTTATATTGCCGATAGAACACAGAAATTGCATCGAGATTAAATATTTTGTTCATCAAGCACACGTTCTCATCTGTGACAACTAGGCCCACCGTCATCTCATTAAATATCTCCTGGGAGACCAGTAGCTTCTATCCGACTCACCGCAGCCCACTTACTTTACCCTTCACATCCTTTTATTTCCGGTACAACACATTAATTGCATCGAGATTAAATATTTTGTTCATCAAGCACACCTTCCTATCTGTGACAACTAGGCCCACCGACATCTCATTAAATCTCTCCTGGGAGACCAGTAGCTTTTATCCGACGCACAGCAGCACACTTACTTTACCCTTCACAACCTTATATTGCCGATACAATACAGAAATTGCATCGAGATTAAATATTTTGTTCATCAAGCACACGTTCACATCTGTGACAACTGGGCCCACCGTCATCTCATTAAATTTCTCCTGGGACACCAGTTGGTTCTATCCGACGCACCGCAGCCCACTTACTTTACCCTTCACAACCTTATATTGCCGATACAACACAGAAATTGCATCGAGATTAAATATTTTGTTCATCAAGCATACGTTCACATCTGTGACAACTGGGCCCACCGTCATCTCATTAAATCTCTTCTGGGAGACCAGTAGGTTCTATCCGACGCACCACAGCCCACTTACTTTACCCTTCAAACCTTATATTGCCGATACAACACAGAAATTGCATCGAGATTCAATATTTTGTTCATCAAGTACACGTTCTCATCAGTGACAAATAGGCCCACCGTCATCTCATTAAATCTCTCCTGGGAGACCAGTAACTTGTATCCGACGCACCGCAGCCCACTTACTTTACCCTTCACAACCTTATATTGCCGATACAACACAGATATTGCTTCGAGATTAAATATTTTGTTCATCAAGCACACGTTGAATTCTGTGACAACTGGGCCACGGTCATCTAATTAAATCTCTCCTGGGAGCCCAGAAGCTTCTATCCGACGCACCGCAGCCCATGTACTTTACCCTTCACA
The DNA here is from genome assembly GCF_023898315.1 of Schistocerca nitens. Taxonomy (NCBI): domain Eukaryota; kingdom Metazoa; phylum Arthropoda; class Insecta; order Orthoptera; family Acrididae; genus Schistocerca; species Schistocerca nitens. The sequence goes on along the minus strand of NC_064621.1, from coordinate 106,021,433 downwards.
ACCTTATATTGCCGATACAACACATATATTGGATCGAGATTAAATATTTTGTTCATCAAGCACACGTTCACATCTGCGACAACTGGGCCCACTGTCACCTCATTAAATCTCTCCTGGGAGACCAGTAGGTTCTATCCGACGCACCGCAGCCCACTTACTTTACCCTTCACAACCTTATATTGCCGATAGAACACAGAAATTGCATCGAGATTAAATATTTTGTTCATCAAGCACACGTTCACATGAGTGACAACTGGGCCCACCGTCATCTCATTAAATCTCTCCTGGGAGACCAGTAGGTTCTATCCGACGCACCGCAGCCCACTTACTTTACCTTTCACATCCTTTTATTTCCGATACAACACATTAATTGCATCGAGATTAAATATTTTGTTCATCAAGCACACGTTCCTATCTGTGACAACTAGGCCCACCGACATCACATTAAATCTCTCCTGGGAGACCAGTAGGTTCTATCCGACGCACCGCAGCCCACTTACTTTACCCTTCACAACCTTATATTGCCGATACAACACAGAAATTGCATCGAGATTAAATATTTTGTTCATCAAGCAAATTTTCTCATCTGTGACAAATAGGCCCACCGTCATATCGATAAATCTCTCCTGGGAGACCAGTAGCTTGTATCCGACGCACCACAGCCCACTTACTTTACCCTTCACAACCTTATATTGCCGATACAACACAGAAATTGCATCGAGATTAAATATTTTGTTCATCAAGCAAATGTTCTCATCTGTGACAAATAGGCCCACCGTCATATCTATAAATCTCTCCTGGGAGACCAGTAGCTTGTATCCGACGCACCACAGCCCACTTACTTTACCCTTCACAACCTTATATTGCCGATGCAACACAGAAATTGCATCGAGATTAAATATTTTGTTCATCAAGCACACGTTCCCATCTGTGACAACTAGGCCCACCAACATCTCATTAAATCTCTCCTGGGAGACCAGTAGGTTCTATCCGACGCACCGCAGCCCACTTACTTTACCCTTCACAACCTTATATTGCCGATACAACACAGAAATTGCATCGAGATTAAATATTTTGTTCATCAAGCAAATGTTCTCATCTGTGACAAATAGGCCCACCCTCATATCTATAAATCTCTCCTGGGAGACCAGTAGCTTGTATCCGACGCACCACAGCCCACTTACTTTACCCTTCACAACCTTATATTGCCGATGCAACACAGAAATTGCATCGAGATTAAATATTTTGTTCATCAAGCACACGTTCCCCTCTGTGACAACTAGGCCCACCGACATCACATTAAATCTCTCCTGGGAGACCAGTAGCTTGTATCCGACGCACAGCAGCCCACTTACTTTACCCTTCACAACCTTATATTGCCGATACAACACAGAAATTGCATCGAGATTAAATATTTTGTTCATCAAGCAAATGTTCTCATCTGTGACAAATAGGCCCACCGTCATATCTATAAATCTCTCCTGGGAGACCAGTAGCTTGTATCCGACGCACCACAGCCCACTTACTTTACCCTTCACAACCTTATATTGCCGATGCAACACAGAAATTGCATCGAGATTAAATATTTTGTTCATCAAGCACACGTTCCCATCTGTGACAACTAGGCCCACCAACATCTCATTAAATCTCTCCTGGGAGACCAGTAGGTTCTATCCGACGCACCGCAGCCCACTTACTTTACCCTTCACAACCTTATATTGCCGATACAACACAGAAATTGCATCGAGATTAAATATTTTGTTCATCAAGCATACGTTCCCATCTGTGACAACTAGGCCCACCAACATCTCATTAAATCTCTCCTGGGAGACCAGTAAGTTCTATCCGACGCACCGCAGCCCACTTACTTTACCCTTCACATCCTTTTATTTCCGATACAACACATTAATTGCATCGAGATTAAATATTTTGTTCATCAAGCACACGTTCCTATCTGTGACAACTAGGCCCACCAACATCTTATTAAATCTCTCCTGGGAGACCAGTAGGTTCTATCCGACGCACCGCAGCCCACTTACTTTACCCTTCACATCCTTTTATTTCCGATATAACACATTAATTGCATCGAGATTAAATATTTTGTTCATCAAGCAAATGTTCTCATCTGTGACAAATAGGCCCACCGTCATATCTATAAATCTCTCCTGGGAGACCAGTAGCTTGTATCCGACGCACAGCAGCCCACTTACTTTACCCTTCACAACCTTATATTGCCGATACAACACAGAAATTGCATCGAGATTAAATGTTTTGTTCATCAAGCAAATGTTCTCATCTGTGACAAATAGGCCCACCGTCATATCTATAAATCTCTCCTGGGAGACCAGTAGCTTGTATCCGACGCACCACATCCCACTTACTTTACCCTTCACAACGTTATATTGCCGATGCAACACAGAAATTGCATCGAGATAAAATATTTTGTTCATCAAGCACACGTTCCCATCTGTGACAACTAGGCCCACCAACATCTCATTAAATCTCTCCTGGGAGACCAGTAGGTTCTATCCGACGCACCGCAGCCCACTTACTTTACCCTTCACATCCTTTTATTTCCGATACAACACATTAATTGCATCGAGATTAAATATTTTGTTCATCAAGCACACGTTCCTATCTGTGACAACTAGGCCCACCAACATCTCATTAAATCTCTCCTGGGAGACCAGTAGGTTCTATCCGACGCACCGCAGCCCACTTACTTTACCCTTCACATCCTTTTATTTCCGATACAACACATTAATTGCATCGAGATTAAATATTTTGTTCATCAAGCAAATGTTCTCATCTGTGACAAATAGGCCCACCGTCATATCTATAAATCTCTCCTGGGAGACCAGTAGCTTGTATCCGACGCACAGCAGCCCACTTACTTTACCCTTCACAATCTTATATTGCCGCTACAACACAGAAATTGCATCGAGATTAAATATTTTGTTCATCAAGCAAATGTTCTCATCTGTGACAAATAGGCCCACCGTCATATCTATAAATCTATCCTGGGAGACCAGTAGCTTGTATCCGACGCACCGCAGCCCACTTACTTTTCCCTTCACATCCTTATATTGCCGATACAACACAGAAATTGCATCGAGATTAAATATTTTGTTCATCAAGCATACGTTCCCATCTGTGACAACTAGGCCCACCAACATCTCATTAAATCTCTCCTGGGAGACCAGTAGCTTCTATCCGACGCACCGCAGCCCACTTACTTTACCCTTCACATCCTTTTATTTCCGATACAACACATTAATTGCATCGAAATTAAATATTTTGTTCATCAAGCACACGTTCCTATCTGTGACAACTAGGCCCACCAACATCTCATTAAATCTCTCCTGGGAGACCAGTAGGTTCTATCCGACGCACCGCAGCCCACTTACTTTACCCTTCACATCCTTTTATCTCTGATACAACACATTAATTGCATCGAGATTAAATATTTTGTTCATCAAGCAAATGTTCTCATCTGTGACAAATAGGCCCACCGTCATATCTATAAATCTCTCCTGGGAGACCAGTAGCTTGTATCCGACGCACAGCAGCCCACTTACTTTACCCTTCACAATCTTATATTGCCGCTACAACACAGAAATTGCATCGAGATTAAATATTTTGTTCATCAAGCAAATGTTCTCATCTGTGACAAATAGGCCCACCGTCATATCTATAAATCTATCCTGGGAGACCAGTAGCTTGTATCCGACGCACCGCAGCCCACTTACTTTTCCCTTCACATCCTTATATTGCCGATACAACACAGAAATTGCATCGAGATTAAATATTTTGTTCATCAAGCATACGTTCCCATCTGTGACAACTAGGCCCACCAACATCTCATTAAATCTCTCCTGGGAGACCAGTAGCTTCTATCCGACGCACCGCAGCCCACTTACTTTACCCTTCACATCCTTTTATTTCCGATACAACACATTAATTGCATCGAAATTAAATATTTTGTTCATCAAGCACACGTTCCTATCTGTGACAACTAGGCCCACCAACATCTCATTAAATCTCTCCTGGGAGACCAGTAGGTTCTATCCGACGCACCGCAGCCCACTTACTTTACCCTTCACATCCTTTTATTTCCGATACAACACATTAATTGCATCGAGATTAAATATTTTGTTCATCAAGCACACGTTCCTATCTGTGACAACTAGGCCCACCAACATCTCATTAAATCTCTCCTGGGAGACCAGTAGGTTCTATCCGACCCACCGCAGCCCACTTACTTTACCCTTCACATCCTTTTATCTCTGATACAACACATTAATTGCATCGAGATTAAATATTTTGTTCATCAAGCAAATGTTCTCATCTGTGACAAATAGGCCCACCGTCATATCTATAAATCTCTCCTGGGAGACCAGTAGCTTGTATCCGACGCACAGCAGCCCACTTACTTTACCCTTCACAACCTTATATTGCCGATACAACACAGAAATTGCATCGAGATTAAATATTTTGTTCATCAAGAAAATGTTCTCATCTGTGACAAATAGGCCCACCGTCATATCTATAAATCTCTCCTGGGAGACCAGTAGCTTGTATCCGACGCACCACAGCCCACTTACTTTACCCTTCACAACCTTATATTGCCGATGCAACACAGAAATTGCATCGAGATAAATTATTTTGTTCATCAAGCATACGTTCCCATCTGTGACAACTAGGCCCACCAACATCTCATTAAATCTCTCCTGGGAGACCAGTAGGTTCTATCCGACGCACCGCAGCCCACTTACTTTACCCTTCACATCCTTTTATTTCCGATACAACACATTAATTGCATCGAGATTAAATATTTTGTTCATCAAGCACACGTTCCTATCTGTGACAACTAGGCCCACCGACATCACATTAAATCTCTCCTGGGAGACCAGTAGCTTGTATCCGACGCACCGCAGCCCACTTACTTTACCCTTCACAACCTTATATTGCCGATACAACACAGAAATTGCATCGAGATTAAATATTTTGTTCATCAAGCACACGTTCACATGAGTGACAACTGGGCCCACCGTCATCTCATTAAATCTCTCCTGGGAGCCCAGTAGGTTGTATCCGACGCACAGCAGCCCACTTACTTTACCCTTCACAACCTTATATTGCCGATAGAACACAGAAATTGCATCGAGATTAAATATTTTGTTCATCAAGCACACGTTCACATGAGTGACAACTGGGCCCACCGTCATCTCATTAAATCTCTCCTGGGAGACCAGTAGGTTCTATCCGACGCACCGCAGCCCACTTACTTTACCCTTCACAACCTTATATTGCCGATAGAACACAGAAATTGCATCGAGATTAAATATTTTGTTCATCAAGCACAGGTTCACATCTGTGACAACTGGGCCCACGGTCATCTCATTAAATCTCTCCTGGGAGACCAGTAGCCTGTATCCGACGCACCGCAGCCCACTTACTTTACCCTTCACATCCTTTTATTTCCGATACAACACATTAATTGCATCGAGATTAAATATTTTGTTCATCAAGCACACGTTCCTATCTGTGACAACTAGGCCCACCGACATCTCATTAAATCTCTCCTGGGAGACCAGTAGCTTGTATCCGACGCACAGCAGCCCACTTACTTTACCCTTCACAATCTTATATTTCCGATACAACACAGAAATTGCATCGAGATTAACTATTTTGTTCATCAAGCGCACGTTCACATCTGTAACAACTGGGCACACCGTCATTTCATTAAAGCTCTCCTGGGAGACCAGTAGGTTCTATCCAACGCACCGCAGCCCACTTACGTTACCCTTCAGAACCTTATATTGTCGATACAACACAGAAATAGCATCGAGATTAAATATTTTGTTCATCAAGCACACGTTCATATCTGTGACAACTGGGCCCACCGTCATCTCATTAAATCTCTACTGGGAGCCCAGTACCTTGTATCCGACACACCGCAGCCCATTTACTTTTCCCTTCACATCCTTATATTGCCGATAGAACACAGAAATTGCATCGAGATTAAATATTTTGTTCATCAAGCACACGTTCTCATCTGTGACAACTAGGCCCACCGTCATCTCATTAAATATCTCCTGGGAGACCAGTAGCTTCTATCCGACTCACCGCAGCCCACTTACTTTACCCTTCACATCCTTTTATTTCCGGTACAACACATTAATTGCATCGAGATTAAATATTTTGTTCATCAAGCACACCTTCCTATCTGTGACAACTAGGCCCACCGACATCTCATTAAATCTCTCCTGGGAGACCAGTAGCTTTTATCCGACGCACAGCAGCACACTTACTTTACCCTTCACAACCTTATATTGCCGATACAATACAGAAATTGCATCGAGATTAAATATTTTGTTCATCAAGCACACGTTCACATCTGTGACAACTGGGCCCACCGTCATCTCATTAAATTTCTCCTGGGACACCAGTTGGTTCTATCCGACGCACCGCAGCCCACTTACTTTACCCTTCACAACCTTATATTGCCGATACAACACAGAAATTGCATCGAGATTAAATATTTTGTTCATCAAGCATACGTTCACATCTGTGACAACTGGGCCCACCGTCATCTCATTAAATCTCTTCTGGGAGACCAGTAGGTTCTATCCGACGCACCACAGCCCACTTACTTTACCCTTCAAACCTTATATTGCCGATACAACACAGAAATTGCATCGAGATTCAATATTTTGTTCATCAAGTACACGTTCTCATCAGTGACAAATAGGCCCACCGTCATCTCATTAAATCTCTCCTGGGAGACCAGTAACTTGTATCCGACGCACCGCAGCCCACTTACTTTACCCTTCACAACCTTATATTGCCGATACAACACAGATATTGCTTCGAGATTAAATATTTTGTTCATCAAGCACACGTTGAATTCTGTGACAACTGGGCCACGGTCATCTAATTAAATCTCTCCTGGGAGCCCAGAAGCTTCTATCCGACGCACCGCAGCCCATGTACTTTACCCTTCACAACCTTATATTGCCGATACAACACATATATTGGATCGAGATTAAATATTTTGTTCATCAAGCACACGTTCACATCTGCGACAACTGGGCCCACTGTCACCTCATTAAATCTCTCCTGGGAGACCAGTAGGTTCTATCCGACGCACCGCAGCCCACTTACTTTACCCTTCACAACCTTATATTGCCGATAGAACACAGAAATTGCATCGAGATTAAATATTTTGTTCATCAAGCACACGTTCACATGAGTGACAACTGGGCCCACCGTCATCTCATTAAATCTCTCCTGGGAGACCAGTAGGTTCTATCCGACGCACCGCAGCCCACTTACTTTACCTTTCACATCCTTTTATTTCCGATACAACACATTAATTGCATCGAGATTAAATATTTTGTTCATCAAGCACACGTTCCTATCTGTGACAACTAGGCCCACCGACATCACATTAAATCTCTCCTGGGAGACCAGTAGGTTCTATCCGACGCACCGCAGCCCACTTACTTTACCCTTCACAACCTTATATTGCCGATACAACACAGAAATTGCATCGAGATTAAATATTTTGTTCATCAAGCAAATTTTCTCATCTGTGACAAATAGGCCCACCGTCATATCGATAAATCTCTCCTGGGAGACCAGTAGCTTGTATCCGACGCACCACAGCCCACTTACTTTACCCTTCACAACCTTATATTGCCGATACAACACAGAAATTGCATCGAGATTAAATATTTTGTTCATCAAGCAAATGTTCTCATCTGTGACAAATAGGCCCACCGTCATATCTATAAATCTCTCCTGGGAGACCAGTAGCTTGTATCCGACGCACCACAGCCCACTTACTTTACCCTTCACAACCTTATATTGCCGATGCAACACAGAAATTGCATCGAGATTAAATATTTTGTTCATCAAGCACACGTTCCCATCTGTGACAACTAGGCCCACCAACATCTCATTAAATCTCTCCTGGGAGACCAGTAGGTTCTATCCGACGCACCGCAGCCCACTTACTTTACCCTTCACAACCTTATATTGCCGATACAACACAGAAATTGCATCGAGATTAAATATTTTGTTCATCAAGCAAATGTTCTCATCTGTGACAAATAGGCCCACCCTCATATCTATAAATCTCTCCTGGGAGACCAGTAGCTTGTATCCGACGCACCACAGCCCACTTACTTTACCCTTCACAACCTTATATTGCCGATGCAACACAGAAATTGCATCGAGATTAAATATTTTGTTCATCAAGCACACGTTCCCCTCTGTGACAACTAGGCCCACCGACATCACATTAAATCTCTCCTGGGAGACCAGTAGCTTGTATCCGACGCACAGCAGCCCACTTACTTTACCCTTCACAACCTTATATTGCCGATACAACACAGAAATTGCATCGAGATTAAATATTTTGTTCATCAAGCAAATGTTCTCATCTGTGACAAATAGGCCCACCGTCATATCTATAAATCTCTCCTGGGAGACCAGTAGCTTGTATCCGACGCACCACAGCCCACTTACTTTACCCTTCACAACCTTATATTGCCGATGCAACACAGAAATTGCATCGAGATTAAATATTTTGTTCATCAAGCACACGTTCCCATCTGTGACAACTAGGCCCACCAACATCTCATTAAATCTCTCCTGGGAGACCAGTAGGTTCTATCCGACGCACCGCAGCCCACTTACTTTACCCTTCACAACCTTATATTGCCGATACAACACAGAAATTGCATCGAGATTAAATATTTTGTTCATCAAGCATACGTTCCCATCTGTGACAACTAGGCCCACCAACATCTCATTAAATCTCTCCTGGGAGACCAGTAAGTTCTATCCGACGCACCGCAGCCCACTTACTTTACCCTTCACATCCTTTTATTTCCGATACAACACATTAATTGCATCGAGATTAAATATTTTGTTCATCAAGCACACGTTCCTATCTGTGACAACTAGGCCCACCAACATCTTATTAAATCTCTCCTGGGAGACCAGTAGGTTCTATCCGACGCACCGCAGCCCACTTACTTTACCCTTCACATCCTTTTATTTCCGATATAACACATTAATTGCATCGAGATTAAATATTTTGTTCATCAAGCAAATGTTCTCATCTGTGACAAATAGGCCCACCGTCATATCTATAAATCTCTCCTGGGAGACCAGTAGCTTGTATCCGACGCACAGCAGCCCACTTACTTTACCCTTCACAACCTTATATTGCCGATACAACACAGAAATTGCATCGAGATTAAATGTTTTGTTCATCAAGCAAATGTTCTCATCTGTGACAAATAGGCCCACCGTCATATCTATAAATCTCTCCTGGGAGACCAGTAGCTTGTATCCGACGCACCACATCCCACTTACTTTACCCTTCACAACGTTATATTGCCGATGCAACACAGAAATTGCATCGAGATAAAATATTTTGTTCATCAAGCACACGTTCCCATCTGTGACAACTAGGCCCACCAACATCTCATTAAATCTCTCCTGGGAGACCAGTAGGTTCTATCCGACGCACCGCAGCCCACTTACTTTACCCTTCACATCCTTTTATTTCCGATACAACACATTAATTGCATCGAGATTAAATATTTTGTTCATCAAGCACACGTTCCTATCTGTGACAACTAGGCCCACCAACATCTCATTAAATCTCTCCTGGGAGACCAGTAGGTTCTATCCGACGCACCGCAGCCCACTTACTTTACCCTTCACATCCTTTTATTTCCGATACAACACATTAATTGCATCGAGATTAAATATTTTGTTCATCAAGCAAATGTTCTCATCTGTGACAAATAGGCCCACCGTCATATCTATAAATCTCTCCTGGGAGACCAGTAGCTTGTATCCGACGCACAGCAGCCCACTTACTTTACCCTTCACAATCTTATATTGCCGCTACAACACAGAAATTGCATCGAGATTAAATATTTTGTTCATCAAGCAAATGTTCTCATCTGTGACAAATAGGCCCACCGTCATATCTATAAATCTATCCTGGGAGACCAGTAGCTTGTATCCGACGCACCGCAGCCCACTTACTTTTCCCTTCACATCCTTATATTGCCGATACAACACAGAAATTGCATCGAGATTAAATATTTTGTTCATCAAGCATACGTTCCCATCTGTGACAACTAGGCCCACCAACATCTCATTAAATCTCTCCTGGGAGACCAGTAGCTTCTATCCGACGCACCGCAGCCCACTTACTTTACCCTTCACATCCTTTTATTTCCGATACAACACATTAATTGCATCGAAATTAAATATTTTGTTCATCAAGCACACGTTCCTATCTGTGACAACTAGGCCCACCAACATCTCATTAAATCTCTCCTGGGAGACCAGTAGGTTCTATCCGACGCACCGCAGCCCACTTACTTTACCCTTCACATCCTTTTATCTCTGATACAACACATTAATTGCATCGAGATTAAATATTTTGTTCATCAAGCAAATGTTCTCATCTGTGACAAATAGGCCCACCGTCATATCTATAAATCTCTCCTGGGAGACCAGTAGCTTGTATCCGACGCACAGCAGCCCACTTACTTTACCCTTCACAATCTTATATTGCCGCTACAACACAGAAATTGCATCGAGATTAAATATTTTGTTCATCAAGCAAATGTTCTCATCTGTGACAAATAGGCCCACCGTCATATCTATAAATCTATCCTGGGAGACCAGTAGCTTGTATCCGACGCACCGCAGCCCACTTACTTTTCCCTTCACATCCTTATATTGCCGATACAACACAGAAATTGCATCGAGATTAAATATTTTGTTCATCAAGCATACGTTCCCATCTGTGACAACTAGGCCCACCAACATCTCATTAAATCTCTCCTGGGAGACCAGTAGCTTCTATCCGACGCACCGCAGCCCACTTACTTTACCCTTCACATCCTTTTATTTCCGATACAACACATTAATTGCATCGAAATTAAATATTTTGTTCATCAAGCACACGTTCCTATCTGTGACAACTAGGCCCACCAACATCTCATTAAATCTCTCCTGGGAGACCAGTAGGTTCTATCCGACGCACCGCAGCCCACTTACTTTACCCTTCACATCCTTTTATTTCCGATACAACACATTAATTGCATCGAGATTAAATATTTTGTTCATCAAGCACACGTTCCTATCTGTGACAACTAGGCCCACCAACATCTCATTAAATCTCTCCTGGGAGACCAGTAGGTTCTATCCGACGCACCGCAGCCCACTTACTTTACCCTTCACATCCTTTTATCTCTGATACAACACATTAATTGCATCGAGATTAAATATTTTGTTCATCAAGCAAATGTTCTCATCTGTGACAAATAGGCCCACCGTCATATCTATAAATCTCTCCTGGGAGACCAGTAGCTTGTATCCGACGCACAGCAGCCCACTTACTTTACCCTTCACAACCTTATATTGCCGATACAACACAGAAATTGCATCGAGATTAAATATTTTGTTCATCAAGAAAATGTTCTCATCTGTGACAAATAGGCCCACCGTCATATCTATAAATCTCTCCTGGGAGACCAGTAGCTTGTATCCGACGCACCACAGCCCACTTACTTTACCCTTCACAACCTTATATTGCCGATGCAACACAGAAATTGCATCGAGATAAATTATTTTGTTCATCAAGCATACGTTCCCATCTGTGACAACTAGGCCCACCAACATCTCATTAAATCTCTCCTGGGAGACCAGTAGGTTCTATCCGACGCACCGCAGCCCACTTACTTTACCCTTCACATCCTTTTATTTCCGATACAACACATTAATTGCATCGAGATTAAATATTTTGTTCATCAAGCAAATGTTCTCATCTGTGACAAATAGGCCCACCGTCATATCTATAAATCTCTCCTGGGAGACCAGTAGCTTGTATCCGACGCACAGCAGCCCACTTACTTTACCCTTCACAATCTTATATTGCCGCTACAACACAGAAATTGCATCGAGATTAAATATTTTGTTCATCAAGCAAATGTTCTCATCTGTGACAAATAGGCCCACCGTCATATCTATAAATCTATCCTGGGAGACCAGTAGCTTGTATCCGACGCACCGCAGCCCACTTACTTTTCCCTTCACATCCTTATATTGCCGATACAACACAGAAATTGCATCGAGATTAAATATTTTGTTCATCAAGCATACGTTCCCATCTGTGACAACTAGGCCCACCAACATCTCATTAAATCTCTCCTGGGAGACCAGTAGCTTCTATCCGACGCACCGCAGCCCACTTACTTTACCCTTCACATCCTTTTATTTCCGATACAACACATTAATTGCATCGAAATTAAATATTTTGTTCATCAAGCACACGTTCCTATCTGTGACAACTAGGCCCACCAACATCTCATTAAATCTCTCCTGGGAGACCAGTAGGTTCTATCCGACGCACCGCAGCCCACTTACTTTACCCTTCACATCCTTTTATCTCTGATACAACACATTAATTGCATCGAGATTAAATATTTTGTTCATCAAGCAAATGTTCTCATCTGTGACAAATAGGCCCACCGTCATATCTATAAATCTCTCCTGGGAGACCAGTAGCTTGTATCCGACGCACAGCAGCCCACTTACTTTACCCTTCACAACCTTATATTGCCGATACAACACAGAAATTGCATGGAGATTAAATATTTTGTTCATCAAGAAAATGTTCTCATCTGTGACAAATAGGCCCACCGTCATATCTATAAATCTCTCCTGGGAGACCAGTAGCTTGTATCCGACGCACCACAGCCCACTTACTTTACCCTTCACAACCTTATATTGCCGATGCAACACAGAAATTGCATCGAGATAAATTATTTTGTTCATCAAGCATACGTTCCCATCTGTGACAACTAGGCCCACCAACATCTCATTAAATCTCTCCTGGGAGACCAGTAGGTTCTATCCGACGCACCGCAGCCCACTTACTTTACCCTTCACATCCTTTTATTTCCGATACAACACATTAATTGCATCGAGATTAAATATTTTGTTCATCAAGCAAATGTTCTCATCTGTGACAAATAGGCCCACCGTCATATCTATAAATCTCTCCTGGGAGACCAGTAGCTTGTATCCGACGCACAGCAGCCCACTTACTTTACCCTTCACAATCTTATATTGCCGCTACAACACAGAAATTGCATCGAGATTAAATATTTTGTTCATCAAGCAAATGTTCTCATCTGTGACAAATAGGCCCACCGTCATATCTATAAATCTATCCTGGGAGACCAGTAGCTTGTATCCGACGCACCGCAGCCCACTTACTTTTCCCTTCACATCCTTATATTGCCGATACAACACAGATATTGCATCGAGATTAAATATTTTGTTCATCAAGCATACGTTCCCATCTGTGACAACTAGGCCCACCAACATCTCATTAAATCTCTCCTGGGAGACCAGTAGCTTCTATCCGACGCACCGCAGCCCACTTACTTTACCCTTCACATCCTTTTATTTCCGATACAACACATTAATTGCATCGAAATTAAATATTTTGTTCATCAAGCACACGTTCCTATCTGTGACAACTAGGCCCACCAACATCTCATTAAATCTCTCCTGGGAGACCAGTAGGTTCTATCCGACGCACCGCAGCCCACTTACTTTACCCTTCACATCCTTTTATCTCTGATACAACACATTAATTGCATCGAGATTAAATATTTTGTTCATCAAGCAAATGTTCTCATCTGTGACAAATAGGCCCACCGTCATATCTATAAATCTCTCCTGGGAGACCAGTAGCTTGTATCCGACGCACAGCAGCCCACTTACTTTACCCTTCACAACCTTATATTGCCGATACAACACAGAAATTGCATGGAGATTAAATATTTTGTTCATCAAGAAAATGTTCTCATCTGTGACAAATAGGCCCACCGTCATATCTATAAATCTCTCCTGGGAGACCAGTAGCTTGTATCCGACGCACCACAGCCCACTTACTTTACCCTTCACAACCTTATATTGCCGATGCAACACAGAAATTGCATCGAGATAAATTATTTTGTTCATCAAGCATACGTTCCCATCTGTGACAACTAGGCCCACCAACATCTCATTAAATCTCTCCTGGGAGACCAGTAGGTTCTATCCGACGCACCGTAGCCCACTTACTTTACGCTTCACAACCTTATATTGCCGATACAACACAGAAATTGCATCGAGATTAAATAATTTGTTCATCAAGCATACGTTCCCATCTGTGACAACTAGGCCCACCAACATCTCATTAAATCTCTCCTGGGAGACCAGTAGGTTCTATCCGACGCACCGCAGCCCACTTACTTTACCCTTCACAACCTTATATTGCCGATACAACACATATATTGGATCGAGATTAAATATTTTGTTCATCAAGCACACGTTCAATTCTGTGACAACTGGGCACACCGTCACCTCATTAAATCTCTCCTGGGAGACCAGTAGCTTGTATCCGACGCACCGCAGCCCACTGACTTTACCCTTCACAACCTTATATTGCCGATACAACACAGAAATTGCATCGAGATTAAATATTTTGTTCATCAAGCATACGTTCCCATCTGTGACAACTAGGCCCACCAACATCTCATTAAATCTCTCCTGGGAGACCAGTAGGATCTATCCGACGCACCGCAGCCCACTTACTTTACCCTTCACAACCTTATATTGCCGATACAACACATATATTGGATCGAGATTAAATATTTTGTTCATCAAGCACACGTTCAATTCTGTGACAACTGGGCACACCGTCACCTCATTAAATCTCTCCTGGGAGACCAGTAGCTTGTATCCGACGCACCGCAGCCCACTGACTTTACCCTTCACAACCTTATATTGCCGATACAACACAGAAATTGCATCGAGATTAAATATTTTGTTCATCAAGCAAATGTTCTCATCTGTGACAAATAGGCCCACCGTCATATCTATAAGTCTCTCCTGGGAGACCAGTAGCTTGTATCCGACGCACAGCAGCCCACTTACTTTACCCTTCACAATCTTATATTGCCGATACAACACAGAAATTGCATCGAGATTAAATGTTTTGTTCATCAAGCAAATGTTCCCATCTGTGACAAATAGGCCCACCGTCATATCTATAAATCTCTCCTGGGAGACCAGTAGCTTGTATCCGACGCACCACATCCCACTTACTTTACCCTTCACAACGTTATATTGCCGATGCAACACAGAAATTGCATCGAGATAAAATATTTTGTTCATCAAGCACACGTTCCCATCTGTGACAACTAGGCCCACCAACATCTCATTAAATCTCTCCTGGGAGACCAGTAGGTTCTATCCGACGCACCGCAGCCCACTTACT
Source organism: Schistocerca nitens (assembly GCF_023898315.1). Classification (NCBI taxonomy): domain Eukaryota; kingdom Metazoa; phylum Arthropoda; class Insecta; order Orthoptera; family Acrididae; genus Schistocerca; species Schistocerca nitens. The sequence continues at coordinate 106,006,057 of NC_064621.1, read as the reverse complement.
TTACCCTTCACATCCTTTTATTTCCGATACAACACATTAATTGCATCGAGATTAAATATTTTGTTCATCAAGCACACGTTCCTATCTGTGACAACTAGGCCCACCAACATCTCATTAATTCTCTCCTGGGAGACCAGTAGGTTCTATCCGACGCACCGCAGCCCACTTACTTTACCCTTCACATCCTTTTATTTCCGATACAACACATTAATTGCATCGAGATTAAATATTTTGTTCATCAAGCAAATGTTCTCATCTGTGACAAATAGGCCCACCGTCATATCTATAAATCTCTCCTGGGAGACCAGTAGCTTGTATCCGACGCACAGCAGCCCACTTACTTTACCCTTCACAACCTTATATTGCCGCTACAACACAGAAATTGCATCGAGATTAAATATTTTGTTCATCAAGCAAATGTTCTCATCTGTGACAAATAGGCCCACCGTCATATCTATAAATCTCTCCTGGGAGACCAGTAGCTTGTATCCGACGCACAGCAGCCCACTTACTTTACCCTTCACAATCTTATATTGCCGCTACAACACAGAAATTGCATCGAGATTAAATATTTTGTTCATCAAGCAAATGTTCTCATCTGTGACAAATAGGCCCACCGTCATATCTATAAATCTATCCTGGGAGACCAGTAGCTTGTATCCGACGCACCGCAGCCCACTTACTTTTCCCTTCACATCCTTATATTGCCGATACAACACAGAAATTGCATCGAGATTAAATATTTTGTTCATCAAGCATACGTTCCCATCTGTGACAACTAGTCCCACCAACATCTCATTAAATCTCTCCTGGGAGACCAGTAGCTTCTATCCGACGCACCGCAGCCCACTTACTTTACCCTTCACATCCTTTTATTTCCGATACAACACATTAATTGCATCGAAATTAAATATTTTGTTCATCAAGCACACGTTCCTATCTGTGACAACTAGGCCCACCAACATCTCATTAAATCTCTCCTGGGAGACCAGTAGGTTCTATCCGACGCACCGCAGCCCACTTACTTTACCCTTCACATCCTTTTATCTCTGATACAACACATTAATTGCATTGAGATTAAATATTTTGTCCATCAAGCAAATGTTCTCATCTGTGACAAATAGGCCCACCGTCATATCTATAAATCTCTCCTGGGAGACCAGTAGCTTTTATCCGACGCACAGCAGCCCACTTACTTTACCCTTCACAACCTTATATTGCCGATACAACACAGAAATTGCATGGAGATTAAATATTTTGTTCATCAAGAAAATGTTCTCATCTGTGACAAATAGGCCCACCGTCATATCTATAAATCTCTCCTGGGAGACCAGTAGCTTGTATCCGACGCACCACAGCCCACTTACTTTACCCTTCACAACCTTATATTGCCGATGCAACACAGAAATTGCATCGAGATAAATTATTTTGTTCATCAAGCATACGTTCCCATCTGTGACAACTAGGCCCACCAACATCTCATTAAATCTCTCCTGGGAGACCAGTAGGTTCTATCCGACGCACCGCAGCCCACTTACTTTACGCTTCACAACCTTATATTGCCGATACAACACAGAAATTGCATCGAGATTAAATAATTTGTTCATCAAGCATACGTTCCCATCTGTGACAACTAGGCCCACCAACATCTCATTAAATCTCTCCTGGGAGACCAGTAGGTTCTATCCGACGCACCGCAGCCCACTTACTTTACCCTTCACAACCTTATATTGCCGATACAACACATATATTGGATCGAGATTAAATATTTTGTTCATCAAGCACACGTTCAATTCTGTGACAACTGGGCACACCGTCACCTCATTAAATCTCTCCTGGGAGACCAGTAGCTTGTATCCGACGCACCGCAGCCCACTGACTTTACCCTTCACAACCTTATATTGCCGATACAACACAGAAATTGCATCGAGATTAAATATTTTGTTCATCAAGCATACGTTCCCATCTGTGACAACTAGGCCCACCAACATCTCATTAAATCTCTCCTGGGAGACCAGTAGGTTCTATCCGACGCACCGCAGCCCACTTACTTTACCCTTCACAACCTTATATTGCCGATACAACACATATATTGGATCGAGATTAAATATTTTGTTCATCAAGCACAAGTTCAATTCTGTGACAACTGGGCACACCGTCACCTCATTAAATCTCTCCTGGGAGACCAGTAGCTTGTATCCGACGCACCGCAGCCCACTGACTTTACCCTTCACAACCTTATATTGCCGATACAACACAGAAATTGCATCGAGATTAAATATTTTGTTCATCAAGCAAATGTTCTCATCTGTGACAAATAGGCCCACCGTCATATCTATAAGTCTCTCCTGGGAGACCAGTAGCTTGTATCCGACGCACAGCAGCCCACTTACTTTACCCTTCACAACCTTATATTGCCGATACAACACAGAAATTGCATCGAGATTAAATGTTTTGTTCATCAAGCAAATGTTCCCATCTGTGACAAATAGGCCCACCGTCATATCTATAAATCTCTCCTGGGAGACCAGTAGCTTGTATCCGACGCACCACATCCCACTTACTTTACCCTTCACAACGTTATATTGCCGATGCAACACAGAAATTGCATCGAGATAAAATATTTTGTTCATCAAGCACACGTTCCCATCTGTGACAACTAGGCCCACCAACATCTCATTAAATCTCTCCTGGGAGACCAGTAGGTTCTATCCGACGCACCGCAGCCCACTTACTTTACCCTTCACATCCTTTTATTTCCGATACAACACATTAATTGCATCGAGATTAAATATTTTGTTCATCAAGCACACGTTCCTATCTGTGACAACTAGGCCCACCAACATCTCATTAATTCTCTCCTGGGAGACCAGTAGGTTCTATCCGACGCACCGCAGCCCACTTACTTTACCCTTCACATCCTTTTATTTCCGATACAACACATTAATTGCATCGAGATTAAATATTTTGTTCATCAAGCAAATGTTCTCATCTGTGACAAATAGGCCCACCGTCATATCTATAAATCTCTCCTGGGAGACCAGTAGCTTGTATCCGACGCACAGCAGCCCACTTACTTTACCCTTCACAACCTTATATTGCCGCTACAACACAGAAATTGCATCGAGATTAAATATTTTGTTCATCAAGCAAATGTTCTCATCTGTGACAAATAGGCCCACCGTCATATCTATAAATCTCTCCTGGGAGACCAGTAGCTTGTATCCGACGCACAGCAGCCCACTTACTTTACCCTTCACAACCTTATATTGCCGATACAACACAGAAATTGCATCGAGATTAAATATTTTGTTCATCAAGCATACGTTCCCATCTGTGACAACTAGGCCCACCAACATCTCATTAAATCTCTCCTGGGAGACCAGTAGCTTCTATCCGACGCACCGCAGCCCACTTACTTTACCCTTCACATCCTTTTATTTCCGATACAACACATTAATTGCATCGAAATTAAATATTTTGTTCATCAAGCACACGTTCCTATCTGTGACAACTAGGCCCACCAACATCTCATTAAATCTCTCCTGGGGGACCAGTAGGTTCTATCCGACGCACCGCAGCCCACTTACTTTACCCTTCACATCCTTTTATCTCTGATACAACACATTAATTGCATCGAGATTAAATATTTTGTTCATCAAGCAAATGTTCTCATCTGTGACAAATAGGCCCACCGTCATATCTATAAATCTCTCCTGGGAGACCAGTAGCTTGTATCCGACGCACCACAGCCCACTTACTTTACCCTTCACAACCTTATATTGCCGATGCAACACAGAAATTGCATCGAGATAAATTATTTTGTTCATCAAGCATACGTTCCCATCTGTGACAACTAGGCCCACCAACATCTCATTAAATCTCTCCTGGGAGACCAGTAGGTTCTATCCGACGCACCGCAGCCCACTTACTTTACCCTTCACAACCTTATATTGCCGATACAACACAGAAATTGCATCGAGATTAAATAATTTGTTCATCAAGCATACGTTCCCATCTGTGACAACTAGGCCCACCAACATCTCATTAAATCTCTCCTGGGAGACCAGTAGGTTCTATCCGACGCACCGCAGCCCACTTACTTTACCCTTCACAACCTTAAATTGCCGATACAACACATATATTGGATCGAGATTAAATATTTTGTTCATCAAGCACACGTTCAATTCTGTGACAACTGGGCACACCGTCACCTCATTAAATCTCTCCTGGGAGACCAGTAGCTTGTATCCGTCGCACCGCAGCCCACTGACTTTACCCTTCACAACCTTATATTGCCGATACAACACAGAAATTGCATCGAGATTAAATATTTTGTTCATCAAGCATACGTTCCCATCTGTGACAACTAGGCCCACCAACATCTCATTAAATCTCTCCTGGGAGACCAGTAGGTTCTATCCGACGCACCGCAGCCCACTTACTTTACCCTTCACAACCTTATATTGCCGATACAACACATATATTGGATCGAGATTAAATATTTTGTTCATCAAGCACACGTTCAATTCTGTGACAACTGGGCACACCGTCACCTCATTAAATCTCTCCTGGGAGACCAGTAGCTTGTATCCGACGCACCGCAGCCCACTGACTTTACCCTTCACAACCTTATATTGCCGATACAACACAGAAATTGCATCGAGATTAAATATTTTGTTCATCAGGCAAATGTTCTCATCTGTGACAAATAGGCCCACCGTCATATCTATAAATCTCTCCTGGGAGACCAGTAGCTTGTATCCGACGCACCGCAGCCCACTTACTTTACCCTTCACAACCTTATATTGCCGATACAACACAGAAATTGCATCGCGATTAAATGTTTTGTTCATCAAGCATACGTTCCCATCTGTGACAACTAGGCCCACAAACATCTCATTAAATCTCTCCTGGGAGACCAGTAGGTTCTATCCGACGCACCGCAGCCCACTTACTTTATCCTTCACAACCATATATTGCCGATACAACACATATATTGGATCGAGATTAAATATTTTGTTCATCAAGCACACGTTCAATTCTGTGACAACTGGGCACACCGTCACCTCATTAAATCTCTCCTGGGAGACCAGTAGCTTGTATCCGACGCACCACAGCCCACTGACTTTACCCTTCACAACCTTATATTGCCGATACAACACAGAAATTGCATCGAGATTAAATATTTTGTTCATCAGGCAAATGTTCTCATCTGTGACAAATAGGCCCACCGTCATATCTATAAATCTCTCCTGGGAGACCAGTAGCTTGTATCCGACGCACAGCAGCCCACTTACTTTACCCTTCACAACCTTATATTGCCGATACAACACAGAAATTGCATCGAGATTAAATATTTTGTTCATCAAGCAAATGTTCTCATCTGTGACAAATAGGCCCACCGTCATATCTATAAATCTCTCCTGGGAGACCAGTAGCTTGTATCCGACGCACCGCAGCCCACTTACTTTACCCTTCACAACCTTATATTGCCGATACAACACAGAAATTGCATCGAGATTAAATGTTTTGTTCATCAAGCATACGTTCCCATCTGTGACAACTAGGCCCACAAACATCTCATTAAATCTCTCCTGGGAGACCAGTAGGTTCTATCCGACGCACCGCAGCCCACTTACTTTATCCTTCACAACCATATATTGCCGATACAACACATATATTGGATCGAGATTAAATATTTTGTTCATCAAGCACACGTTCAATTCTGTGACAACTGGGCACACCGTCACCTCATTAAATCTCTCCTGGGAGACCAGTAGCTTGTATCCGACGCACCACAGCCCACTGACTTTACCCTTCACAACCTTATATTGCCGATACAACACAGAAATTGCATCGAGATTAAATATTTTGTTCATCAAGCGCACGTTCTCATCTGTGACAACTAGGCCCACCGTCATCTCATTAAATGTCTCCTAGGAGACCAGTAGCTTCTATCCGACGCACCGCAGCCCACTTACTTTACCCTTCACAACCTTATATTGCCGATAAAACACAGAAATTGCATCGAGATTAAATATTTTGTTCATCAAGCACACGTTCACATCTGTGACAACTGGGCCCACCGTCATCTCATTACGTCTCTCCTGGGAGCCCAGTAGCTTGTATCCGACGCACCGCAGCCCACTTACTTTACCCTTCACATCCTTATATTGCCTATACAACACAGAAATTGCATCGAGATTAAATATTTTGTTAATCAAGCACTCGTTCTCATCTGTGACAACCGGGCCCACCTTCATCTCAATAAATCTCTCCTGGGAGCCCTGCAGCTTGTATCCGACGCACCGCAGCACACTTACTTTACCCTTTACAACCTTATATTGCCGATACAACACAGAAATTGCATCGAGATTATGCATTTTGTTCATCAAGCAAACGTTCCCATCTGTGACAACTAGGCCCACCAACATCTCATTAAATCTCTCCTGGGAGACCAGTAGGTTCTATCCGACGCACCGCAGCCCACTTACTTTACCCTTCACAACCTTATATTGCCGATACAACACAGAAATTGCATCGAGATTAAATATTTTGTTCATCAAGCATACGTTCCCATCTGTGACAACTAGGCCCACCAACAACTCATTAAATCTCTCCTGGGAGACCAGTAGGTTCTATCCGACGCACCGCAGCCCACTTACTTTACCCTTCACAACCTTATATTGCCGATACAACACATATATTGGATCGAGATTAAATATTTTGTTCATCAAGCACACGTTCAATTCTGTGACAACTGGGCACACCGTCACCTCATTAAATCTCTCCTGGGAGACCAGTAGCTTGTATCCGACGCACCGCAGCCCACTGACTTTACCCTTCACAACCTTATATTGCCGATACAACACAGAAATTGCATCGAGATTAAATATTTTGTTCATCAGGCAAATGTTCACATCTGTGACAAATAGGCCCACCGTCATATCTATAAATCTCTCCTGGGAGACCAGTAGCTTGTATCCGACGCACCACAGCCCACTTACTTTACCCTTCACAACCTTATATTGCCGATACAACACAAAAATTGCATCGAGATTAAATATTTTGTTCATCAAGCACACGTTCACATGAGTGACAACTGGGCCCACCGTCATCTCATTAAATCTCTCCTGGGAGACCAGTAGGTTCTATCCGACGCACCGCAGCCCACTTACTTTACCCTTCACAACCTTATATTGCCGATACAACACAGAAATTGCATCGAGATTAAATATTTTGTTCATCAAGCATACGTTCCCATCTGTGACAACTAGGCCCACCAACATCTCATTAAATCTCTCCTGGGAGACCAGTAGGTTCTATCCGACGCACCGCAGCCCACTTACTTTACCATTCACAACCTTATATTGCCGATACAACACATATATTGGATCGAGATTAAATATTTTGTTCATCAAGCACACGTTCAATTCTGTGACAACTGGGCACACCGTCACCTCATTATATCTCTCCTGGGAGACCAGTAGCTTGTATCCGACGCACCGCAGCCCACTTACTTTACCCTTCACAACCTTATATTGCCGATACAACACAGAAATTGCATCGAGATTAATTATTTTGTTCATCAGGCAAATGTTCTCATCTGTGACAAATAGGCCCACCGTCTTATCTATACATCTCTCCTGGAAGACCAGTAGCTTGTATCCGACGCACCACAGCCCACTTACTTTACCCTTCACAACCATATATTGCCGATACAACACAGAAATTGCATCGAGATTAAATATTTTGTTCATCAAGCACACGTTCACATGAGTGACAACTGGGCCCACCGTCATCTCATTAAATCTCTCCTGGGAGACCAGTAGGTTCTATCCGACGCACCGCAGCCCACTTACTTTACCCTTCACAACCTTATATTGCCGATAGAACACAGAAATTGAATCGAGATAAAATATTTTGTTCATCAAGCACACGTTCACATGAGTGACAACTGGGCCCACCGTCATCTCATTAAATCTCTCCTGGGAGACCAGTAGGTTCTATCCGACGCACCGCAGCCCACTTACTTTACCCTTCACATCCTTTTATTTCCGATACAACACATTAATTGCATCGAGATTAAATATTTTGTTCATCAAGCACACGTTCCTATCTGTGACAACTAGGCCCACCGACATCACATTAAATCACTCCTGGGAGACCAGTAGCTTGTATCCGACGCACAGCAGCCCACTTACTTTACCCTTCACAGCCTTATATTGCCGATACAACACAGAAATTGCATCGAGATTAAATATTTTGTTCATCAGGCAAATGTTCTCATCTGTGACAAATAGGCCCACCGTCATATCTATAAATCTCTCCTGGGAGACCAGTAGCTTGTATCCGACGCACCACAGCCCACTTACTTTACCCTTCACAACCTTATATTGCCGATACCACACAGAAATTGCATCGAGATTAAATATTTTGTTCATCAAGCACACGTTCACATGAGTGACAACTGGGCCCACCGTCATCTCATTAAATCTCTCCTGGGAGACCAGTAGGTTCTATCCGACGCACCGCAGCCCACTTACTTTACCCTTCACAACCTTATATTGCCGATACAACACAGAAATTGCATCGAGATTAAATATTTTGTTCATCAAGCATACGTTCCCATCTGTGACAACTAGGCCCACCAACATCTCATTAAATCTCTCCTGGGAGACCAGTAGGTTCTATCCGACGCACCGCAGCCCACTTACTTTCCCCTTCACAACCTTATATTGCCGATACAACACATATATTGGATCGAGATTAAATATTTTGTTCATCAAGCACACGTTCAATTCTGTGACAACTGGGCACACCGTCACCTCATTAAATCTCTCCTGGGAGACCAGTAGCTTGTATCCGACGCACCGCAGCCCACTGACTTTACCCTTCACAACCTTATATTGCCGATACAACACAGAAATTGCATCGAGATTAAATATTTTGTTCATCAAGCATACGTTCCCATCTGTGACAACTAGGCCCACCAACATCTCATTAATTCTCTCCTGGGAGACCAGTAGGTTCTATCCGACGCACCGCAGCCCACTTACTTTACCCTTCACAACCTTATATTGCCGATACAACACATATATTGGATCGAGATTAAATATTTTGTTCATCAAGCACACGTTCAATTCTGTGACAACTGGGCACACCGTCACCTCATTAAATCTCTCCTGGGAGACCAGTAGCTTGTATCCGACGCACCGCAGCCCACTGACTTTACCATTCACAACCTTATATTGCCGATACAACACAGAAATTGCATCGAGATTAAATATTTTGTTCATCAGGCAAATGTTCACATCTGTGACAAATAGGCCCACCGTCATATCTATAAATCTCTCCTGGGAGACCAGTAGCTTGTATCCGACGCACCACAGCCCACTTACTTTACCCTTCACAACCTTATATTGCCGATACAACACAGAAATTGCATCTAGATTAAATATTTTGTTCATCAAGCACACGTTCACATGAGTGACAACTGGGCCCACCGTCATCTCATTCAATCTCTCCTGGGAGACCAGTAGGTTCTATCCGACGCACCGCAGCACACTTACTTTACCCTTCACAACCTTATATTGCCGATACAACACAGAAATTGCATCGAGATTAAATATTTTGTTCATCAAGCATACGTTCCCATCTGTGACAACTAGGCCCACCAACATCTCATTAAATCTCTCCTGGGAGACCAGTAGGTTCTATCCGACGCACCGCAGCCCACTTACTTTACCCTTCACAACCTTATATTGCCGATACAACACATATATTGGATCGAGATTAAATATTTTGTTCATCAAGCACACGTTCAATTCTGTGACAACTGGGCACACCGTCACCTCATTATATCTCTCCTGGGAGACCAGTAACTTGTATCCGACGCACCGCAGCCCACTTACTTTACCCTTCACAACCTTATATTGCCGATACAACACAGAAATTGCATCGAGATTAAATATTTTGTTCATCAGGCAAATGTTCTCATCTGTGACAAATAGGCCCACCGTCATATCTATAAATCTCTCCTGGGAGACCAGTAGCTTGTATCCGACGCACCACAGCCCACTTACTTTACCCTTCACAACCTTATATTGCCGTGACAACACAGAAATTGCATCGAGATTAAATATTTTGTTCATCAAGCACACGTTCACATGAGTGACAACTGGGCCCACCGTCATCTCATTAAATCTCTCCTGGGAGACCAGTAGGTTCTATCCGACGCACCGCAGCCCACTTACTTTACCCTTCACAACCTTATATTGCCGATAGAACACAGAAATTGCATCGAGATTAAATATTTTGTTCATCTAGCACACGTTCACATGAGTGACAACTGGGCCCACCGTCATCTCATTAAATCTCTCCTGGGAGACCAGTAGGTTCTATCCGACGCACCGCAGCCCACTTACTTTACCCTTCACATCCTTTTATTTCCGATACAACACATTAATTGCATCGAGATTAAATATTTTGTTCATCAAGCACACGTTCCTATCTGTGACAACTAGGCCCACCGACATCACATTAAATCTCTCCTGGGAGACCAGTAGCTTGTATCCGATGCACAGCAGCCCACTTACTTTACCCTTCACAACCTTATATTGCCGATACAACACAGAAATTGCATCGAGATTAAATATTTTGTTCATCAGGCAAATGTTCTCATCTGTGACAAATAGGCCCACCGTCATATCTATTAATCTCTCCTGGGAGACCAGTAGCTTGTATCCGACGCACCACAGCCCACTTACTTTACCCTTCACAACCTTATATTGCCGATACAACACAGAAATTGCATCGAGTTTAAATATTTTGTTCATCAAGCACACGTTCACATGAGTGACAACTGGGCCCACCGTCATCTCATTGAATCTCTCCTGGGAGACCAGTAGGTTCTATCCGACGCACCGCAGCCCACTTACTTTACCCTTCACAACCTTATATTGCCGATACAACACAGAAATTGCATCGAGATTAAATATTTTGTTCATCAAGCATACGTTCCCATCTGTGACAACTAGGCCCACCAACATCTCATTAAATCTCTCCTGGGATACCAGTAGGTTCTATCCGACGCACCGCAGCCCACTTACTTTACCCTTCACAACCTTATATTGCCGATACGACACATATATTGGATCGAGATTAAATATTTTGTTCATCAAGCACACGTTCAATTCTGTGACAACTGGGCACACCGTCACCTCATTAAATCTCTCCTGGGAGACCAGTAGCTTGTATCCGACGCACCGCAGCCCACTGACTTTACCCTTCACAACCTTATATTGCCGATACAACACAGAAATTGCATCGAGATTAAATATTTTGTTCATCAGGCAAATGTTCTCATCTGTGACAAATAGGCCCACCGTCATATCTATAAATCTCTCCTGGGAGACCAGTAGCTTGTATCCGACGCACCACAGCCCACTTACTTTACCCTTCACAACCTTATATTGCCGATACAACACAGAAATTGCATCGAGATTAAATATTTTGTTCATCAAGCACACGTTCACATGAGTGACAAACTGGGCCCACCGTCATCTCATTAAATCTCTCCTGGGAGACCAGTAGGTTCTATCCGACGCACCGCAGCCCACTTACTTTACCCTTCACAACCTTATATTGCCGATACAACACAGAAATTGCATCGAGATTAAATATTTTGTTCATCAAGCATACGTTCCCATCTGTGACAACTAGGCCCACCAACATCTCATTAAATCTCTCCTGGGAGACCAGTAGGTTCTATCCGACGCACCGCAGCCCACTTACTTTACCCTTCACAACCTTATATTGCCGATACAACACATATATTGGATCGAGATTAAATATTTTGTTCATCAAGCACACGTTCTATTCTGTGACAACTGGGCACACCGTCACCTCATTAAATCTCTCCTGGGAGACCAGTAGCTTGTATCCGACGCACCGCAGCCCACTGACTTTACCCTTCACAACCTTATATTGCCGATACAACACAGAAATTGCATCGAGATTAAATATTTTGTTCATCAGGCAAATGTTCTCATCTGTGACAAATAGGCCCACCGTCATATCTATAAATCTTTCCTGGGAGACCAGTAGCTTGTATCCGACGCACCACAGCCCACTTACTTTACCCTTCACAAACTTATATTGCCGATACAACACAGAAATTGCATCGAGATTAAATATTTTGTTCATCAAGCACACGTTCACATGAGTGACAACTGGGCCCACCGTCATCTCATTAAATCTCTCCTGGGAGACCAGTAGGTTCTATCCGACGCACCGCAGCCCACTTACTTTACCCTTCACAACCTTATATTGCCGATAGAACACAGAAATTGCATCGAGATTAAATATTTTGTTCATCAAGCACACGTTCACATGAGTGACAACTGGGCCCACCGTCATCTCATTAAATCTCTCCTGGGAGACCAGTAGGTTCTATCCGACGCACCGCAGCCCACTTACTTTACCCTTCACATCCTTTTATTTCCGATACAACACATTAATTGCATCGAGATTAAATATTTTGTTCATCAAGCACACGTTCACATGAGTGACAACTGGGCCCACCGTCATCTCATTAAATCTCTCCTGGGAGACCAGTAGCTTGTATCCGACGCACAGCAGCCCACTTACTTTACCCTTCACAACCTTATATTGCCGATACAACACAGAAATTGCATCGAGATTAAATATTTTGTTCATCAAGCAAATTTTCTCATCTGTGACAAATAGGACCACCGTCATATCGATAAATCTCTCCTGGGAGACCAGTAGCTTGTATCCGACGCACCACAGCCCACTTACTTTACCCTTCACAACCTTATATTGCCGATACAACACAGAAATTGCATCGAGATAAAATATTTTGTTCATCAAGTACACGTTCACATGAGTGACAACTGGGCCCACCGTCATCTCATTAAATCTCTCCTGGGAGACCAGTAGGTTCTATCCGACGCACCGCAGCCCACTTACTTTACCCTTCACAACCTTATATTGCCGATAGAACACAGAAATTGCATCGAGATTAAATATTTTGTTCATCAAGCAAATGTTCTCATCTGTTTCAAATAGGCCCACCGTCATATCTATAAATCTCTCCTGGGAGACCAGTAGCTTGTATCCGACGCACCACAGCCCACTTACTTTACCCTTCACAACCTTATATTGCCGATAGAACACAAAAATTGCATCGAGATTAAATATTTTGTTCATCAAGCAAATGTTCTCATCTGTGACAAATAGGCCCACCGTCATATCTATAAATCTCTCCTGGGAGACCAGTAGGTTCTATCCGACGCACCGCAGCCCACTTACTTTACCCTTCTCAACTTTATATTGCCGATACAACACAGAAATTGCATCGAGATTAAATATTTTGTTCATCAAGCAAATGTTCTCATCTGTGACAAATAGGCCCACCGTCATATCTATAAATCTCTCCTGGGAGACCAGTAGGTTCTGTCCGACGCACCGCAGCCCACTTATTTTACCCTTCACAACCTTATATTGCCGATACAACACAGAAATTGCATCGAGATTAAATATTTTGTTCATCAAGCAAATGTTCTCATCTGTGACAAATAGGCCCACCGTCATATCTATAAATCTCTCCTGGGAGACCAGTAGGTTCTATCCGACGCACCGCAGCCCACTTACTTTACCCTTCACAACCTTATATTGCCGATAGAACACAGAAATTGCATCGAGATTAAATATTTTGTTCATCAAGCAAATGTTCTCATCTGTTTCAAATAGGCCCACCGTCATATCTATAAATCTCTCCTGGGAGACCAGTAGCTTGTATCCGACGCACCACAGCCCACTTACTTTACCCTTCACAACCTTATTTTGCCGATAGAACACAAAAATTGCATCGAGATTAAATATTTTGTTCATCAAGCAAATGTTCTCATCTGTGACAAATAGGCCCACCGTCATATCTATAAATCTCTCCTGGGAGACCAGTAGGTTCTATCCGACGCACCGCAGCCCACTTACTTTACCCTTCTCAACTTTATATTGCCGATACAACACAGAAATTGCATCGAGATTAAGTATTTTGTTCATCAAGCAAATGTTCTCATCTGTGACAAATAGGCCCACCGTCATATCTATAAATCTCTCCTGGGAGACCAGTAGGTTCTATCCGACGCACCGCAGCCCACTTATTTTACCCTTCACAACCTTATATTGCCGATACAACACAGAAATAGCATCGAGATTAAATATTTTGTTCATCAAGCAAATGTTCTCATCTGTGACAAATAGGCCCACCGTCATATCTATAAATCTCTCCTGGGAGACCAGTAGGTTCTATCCGACGCACCGCAGCCCACTTACTTTACCCTTCACAACCTTATATTGCCGATAGAACACAGAAATTGCATCGAGATTAAATATTTTGTTCATCAAGCACACGTTCAATTCTGTGACAACTGGGCACACCGTCACCTCATTAAATCTCTCCTGGGAGACCAGTAGCTTGTATCCGACGAACCGCAGCCCACTGACTTTACCCTTCACAACCTTATATTGCCGATACAACACAGATATTGCATCGAGATTAAATATTTTGTTCATCAGGCAAATGTTCTCATCTGTGACAAATAGGCCCACCGTCATATCTATAAATCTCTCCTGGGAGACCAGTAGCTTGTATCCGACGCACCACAGCCCACTTACTTTACCCTTCACAACCTTATACTGCCGATACAACACAGAAATTGCATCGAGATTAAATATTTTGTTCATCAAGCACACGTTCACATGAGTGACAACTGGGCCCACCGTCATCTCATTAAATCTCTCCTGGGAGACCAGTAGGTTCTATCCGACGCACCGCAGCCCACTTACTTTACCCTTCACAACCTTATATTGCCGATACAACACAGAAATTGCATCGAGATTAAATATTTTGTTCATCAAGCACACGTTCACATGAGTGACAACTGGGCCCACCGTCATCTCATTAAATCTCTCCTGGGAGACCAGTAGGTTCTATCCGACGCACCGCAGCCCACTTACTTTACCCTTCACATCCTTTTATTTCCGATACAACACATTAATTGCATCGAGATTAAATATTTTGTTCATCAAGCAAATTTTCTCATCTGTGACAAATAGGCCCACCGTCATATCGATAAATCTCTCCTGGGAGACCAGTAGCTTGTATCCGACGCACCACAGCCCACTTACTTTACCCTTCACAACCTTATATTGCCGATACAACACAGAAATTGCATCGAGATAAAATATTTTGTTCATCAAGCACACGTTCACATGAGTGACAACTGGGCCCACCGTCATCTCATTAAATCTCTCCTGGGAGACCAGTAGGTTCTATCCGACGCACCGCAGCCCACTTACTTTACCCTTCACAACCTTATATTGCCGATAGAACACAGAAATTGCATCGAGATTAAATATTCTGTTCATCAAGCAAATGTTCTCATCTGTGACAAATAGGCCCACCGTCATATCTATAAATCTCTCCTGGGAGACCAGTAGCTTGTATCCGACGCACCACAGCCCACTTACTTTACCCTTCACAACCTTATATTGCCGATAGAACACAGAAATTGCATCGAGATTAAATATTTTGTTCATCAAGCAAATGTTCTCATCTGTGACAAATAGGCCCACCTTCATATCTATAAATCTCTCCTGGGAGACCAGTAGGTTCTATCCGACGCACCGCAGCCCACTTACTTTACCCTTCACAACCTTATATTGCCGATACAACACAGAAATTGCATCGAGATTAAATATTTTGTTCATCAAGCAAATGTTCTCATCTGTGACAAATAGGCCCACCGTCATATCTATAAATCTCTCCTGGGAGACCAGTAGGTTCTATCCAACGCACCGCAGCCCACTGACTTTACCCTTCACAACCTTATATTGCCGATACAACACCGAAATTGCATCGAGATTAAATATTTTGTTCATCAAGCAAATGTTCTCATCTGTGACAAATAGGCCCACCGTCATATCTATAAATCTCTCCTGGGAGACCAGTAGGTTCTATCCGACGCACCGCAGCCCACTTACTTTACCCTTCACAACCTTATATTGCCGATACCACACAGAAATTGCATCGAGATTAAATATTTTGTTCATCAAGCACACGTTCACATGAGTGACAACTGGGCCCACCGTCATCTCATTAAATCTCTCCTGGGAGACCAGTAGGTTCTATCCGACGCACCGCAGCCCACTTACTTTACCCTTCACAACCTTATATTGCCGATACAACACAGAAATTGCATCGAGATTAAATATTTTGTTCATCAAGCATACGTTCCCATCTGTGACAACTAGGCCCACCAACATCTCATTAAATCTCTCCTGGGAGACCAGTAGCTTGTATCCGACGCACCGCAGCCCACTTACTTTACCCTTCACAACCTTATATTGCCGATACAACACAGAAATTGCATCGAGATTAAATATTTTGTTCATCAAGCATACGTTCCCATCTGTGACAACTAGGCCCACCAACATCTCATTAAATCTCTCCTGGGAGACCAGTAGGTTCTATCCGACGCACCGCAGCCCACTTACTTTACCCTTCACAACCTTATATTGCCGATACAACACATATATTGGATCGAGATTAAATATTTTGTTCATCAAGCACACGTTCAATTCTGTGATAACTGGGCACACCGTCACCTCATTAAATCTCTCCTGGGAGACCAGTAGCTTGTATCCGACGCACCGCAGCCCACTGACTTTACCCTTCACAACCTTATATTGCCGATACAACACAGAAATTGCATCGAGATTAAATATTTTGTTCATCAGGCAAATGTTCTCATCTGTGACAAATAGGCCCACCGTCATATCTATAAATCTCTCCTGGGAGACCAGTAGCTTGTATCCGACGCACCACAGCCCACTTACTTTACCCTTCACAACCTTATATTGCCGATACAACACAGAAATTGCATCGAGATTAAATATTTTGTTCATCAAGCACACGTTCACATGAGTGACAACTGGGGCCACCGTCATCTCATTAAATCTCTCCTGGGAGACCAGTAGGTTCTATCCGACGCACCGCAGCCCACTTACTTTACCCTTCACAACCTTATATTGCCGATAGAACACAGAAATTGCATCGAGATTAAATATTTTGTTCATCAAGCACACGTTCACATGAGTGACAACTGGGCCCACCGTCATCTCATTAAATCTCTCCTGGGAGACCAGTAGGTTCTATCCGACGCACCGCAGCCCACTTACTTTACCCTTCACATCCTTTTAATTCCGATACAACACATTAATTGCATCGAGATTAAATATTTTGTTCATCAAGCACACGTTCCTATCTGTGACAACTAGGCCCACCGACATCACATTAAATCTCTCCTGGGAGACCAGTAGCTTGTATCCGACGCACAGCAGCCCACTTACTTTACCCTTCACAACCTTATATTGCCGATACAACACATTAATTGCATCGATATTAAATATTTTGTTCATCAAGCACACGTTCCAATCTGTGACAACTACGCCCACCGACATCACATTAAATCTCTCCTGGGAGACCAGTAGGTTCTATCCGACGCACCGAAGCGCACTTACTTTACCCTTCACAACCTTATATTGCCGATACAACACATATATTGGATCGAGATTAAATATTTTGTTCATCAAGCACACGTTCAATTCTGTGACAACTGGGCACACCGTCACCTCATTAAATCTCTCCTGGGAGACCAGTAGCTTGTATCCGACGCACCGCAGCCCACT
Source organism: Schistocerca nitens (assembly GCF_023898315.1). NCBI lineage: Eukaryota > Metazoa > Arthropoda > Insecta > Orthoptera > Acrididae > Schistocerca > Schistocerca nitens. The sequence continues at coordinate 105,988,276 of NC_064621.1, read as the reverse complement.
GACTTTACCCTTCACAACCTTATATTGCCGATACAACACAGAAATTGCATCGAGATCAAATATTTTGTTCATCAGGCAAATGTTCTCATCTGTGACAAATAGGCCCACCGTCATATCTATAAATCTCTCCTGGGAGACCAGTAGCTTGTATCCGACGCACAGCAGCCCACTTACTTTACCCTTCACAACCTTATATTGCCGATACAACACAGAAATTGCATCGAGATTCAATATTTTGTTCATCAAGCACACGTTCACATGAGTGACAACTGGGCCCACCGTCATCTCATTAAATCTCTCCTGGGAGACCAGTAGGTTCTTTCCGACGCACCGCAGCCCACTTACGTTACCCTTCACAACCTTATATTGCCGATAGAACACAGAAATTGCATCGAGATTAAATATTTTCTTCATCAAGCACACGTTCCCATCTGTGACAACTAGACCCACCAACATCTCATTAAATCTCTCCTTGGAGACCAGTAGCTTCTATCCGACGCTCCGCAGCCCACTTACTTTACCCTTCACATCCTTTTATTTCCGATACAACACATTAATTGCATCGAGATTAAATATTTTGTTCATCAAGCACACGTTCCTATCTGTGACAACTAGGCCCACCGACATCACATTAAATCTCTCCTGGAAGACCAGTAGCTTGTATCCGACGCACAGCAGACCACTTACTTTACCCTTCACAACCTTATATTTCCGATACAACACAGAATTTGCATCGAGATTAAATATTTTGTTCATCAAGCAAATGTTCTCATCTGTGACAAATAGGCCCACCGTCATATCCATAAATCTCTCCTGGGAGACCAGTAGGTTCTATCCGACGCACCGCAGCCCACTTACTTTACCCTTCACAACCTTATATTGCCGATACAACACAGAAATTGCATCGAGATTAAATATTTTGTTCATCAAGCACAGGTTCACATCTGTGACAACTGGGCCCACGGTCATCTCATTAAATCTCTCCTGGGAGACCAGTAGCCTGTATCCGACGCACCGCAGCCCACTTACTTTACCCTTCACATCCTTTTATTTCCGATACAACACATTAATTGCATCGAGATTAAATATTTTGTTCATCAAGCACACGTTCCTATCTGTGACAACTAGGCCCACCGACATCTCATTAAATCTCTCCTGGGAGACCAGTAGCTTGTATCCGACGCACAGCAGCCCACTTACTTTACCCTTCACAATCTTATATTTCCGATACAACACAGAAATTGCATCGAGATTAAATATTTTGTTCATCAAGCGCACGTTCACATCTGTAACAACTGGGCACACCGTCATTTCATTAAAGCTCTCCTGGGAGACCAGTAGGTTCTATCCGACGCACCGCAGCCCACTTACGTTACCCTTCAGAACCTTATATTGCCGATACAACACAGAAATAGCATCGAGATTAAATATTTTGTTCATCAAGCACACGTTCATATCTGTGACAACTGGGCCCACCGTCATCTCATTAAATCTCTACTGGGAGCCCGGTACCTTGTATCCGACACACCGCAGCCCATTTACTTTTCCCTTCACATCCTTATATTGCCGATACAACACAGAAATGGCATCGAGATTAAATATTTTGTTCATCAACCACAGGTTCACATCAGTGACAACTGGGCCCACGGTCATCTCATTAAATCTCTCCTGGGAGACCGGTAGCTTGTATCCGACGCACCGCAGCCCACTTACTTTACCCTTCACATCATTATATTGCCGATACAAAACAGATATTGCTTCGAGATTAAATATTTTGTTCATCAAGCACACGTTCAAATCTGTGACAACTGGGCCCACCGTCATCTCATTAAATCTCTCCTGGGAGACCAGTAGGTTCTATCCGACGCAACGCAGCCCACTTACTTTACCCTTCACAACCTTATATTGCCGATACAACACAGAAATTGCATCGAGATTAAATATTTTGTTCATCAACTACACGTTCTCATCAGTGACAAATAGGCCCACCGTCATCTCATTAAATCTCTCCTGGGAGACCAGTAGCTTGTATCCGACGCACCGCAGCCCACTTACTTTCCCCTTCACAACCTTATATTGCCGATACAATACAGAAATTGCATCGAGATTAAATATTTTGTTCATCAAGCACACGTTCACATCTGTGACAACTGAGCCCACCGTCATTTCATTAAATCTCTCCTGGGAGACCAGTAGGTTCTATCCGACGCACCGCAGCCCACTTACTTTACCCTTCAGAATCTTATACTGATGATACAACACAGAAATTGCATCGAGATTAAATATTTTGTTCATCAAGAACACGTTCACATGTGTGACAACTATGCCCACGGTCTCATCATTAAATCTCTCCTGGGACACCAGTAGCTTCTATCCGACGCACCGCAGCCCACATACTTTACCCTTCAAACCTTATATTGCCGATACAACACAGAAATTGCATCGACATTAAATGTTTTGTTCATCAAGCACACGTTCACATCTGTGACAACTAGGCCCACCGACATCACATTAAATCTCTCCTGGGAGACCAGTAGCTTGTATCCGACGCACAGCAGCCCACTTACTTTACCCTTCACAACCTTATATTTCCGATACAACACAGAATTTGCATCGAGATTAAATATTTGGTTCATCAAGCAAATGTTCTCATCTGTGACAAATAGGCCCACCGTCATATCTATAAATCTCTCCTGGGAGACCAGTAGGTTCTATCCGACGCACCGCAGCCCACTTACTTTACCCTTCACAACCTTATATTGCCGATACAACACAGAAATTGCATCGAGATTAAATATTTTGTTCATCAAGCAAATGTTCTCATCTGTGACAAATAGGCCCACCGTCATATCTATAAATCTCTCCTGGGAGACCAGTAGGTTCTATCCGTCGCACCGCAGCCCACTGACTTTACCCTTCACAACCTTATATTGCCGATACAACACCGAAATTGCATCGAAATTAAATATTTTGTTCATCAAGCAAATGTTCTCATCTGTGACAAATAGGCCCACCGTCATATCTATAAATCTCTCCTGGGAGACCAGTAGGTTCTATCCGACGCACCGCAGCCCACTTACTTTACCCTTCACAACCTTATATTGCCGATAGAACACAGATATTGCATCGAGATTAAATATTTTGTTCATCAAGCAAATGTTCTCATCTGTGACAAATAGGCCCACCGTCATATCTATAAATCTCTCCTGGGAGACCAGTAGGTTCTATCCGACGCACCGCAGCCCACTTACTTTACCCTTCACAACCTTATATTGCCGATACAACACAGAAATTGCATCGAGATTAAATATTTTGTTCATCAAGCATACGTTCCCATCTGTGACAACTAGGCCCACCAACATCTCATTAAATCTCTCCTGGGAGACCAGTAGGTTCTATCCGACGCACCGCAGCCCACTTACTTTACCCTTCACAACCTTATATTGCCGATACAACACATATATTGGATCGAGATTAAATATTTTGTTCATCAAGCACACGTTCAATTCTGTGACAACTGGGCACACCGTCACCTCATTAAATCTCTCCTGGGAGACCAGTAGCTTGTATCCGACGCACCGCAGCCCACTGACTTTACCCTTCACAACCTTATATTGCCGATACAACACAGAAATTGCATCGAGATTAAATATTTTGTTCATCAGGCAAATGTTCTCATCTGTGACAAATAGGCCCACCGTCATATCTATAAATCTCTCCTGGGAGACCAGTAGCTTGTATCCGACGCACCACAGCCCACTTACTTTACCCTTCACAACCTTATATTGCCGATACAACACAGAAATTGCATCGAGATTAAATATTTTGTTCATCAAGCACACGTTCATATGAGTGACAACTGGGCCCACCGTCATCTCATTAAATCTCTCCTGGGAGACCAGTAGGTTCTATCCGACGCACCGCAGCCCACTTACTTTACCCTTCACAACCTTATATTGCCGATAGAACACAGAAATTGCATCGAGATTAAATATTTTGTTCATCAAGCACACGCTCACATGAGTGACAACTGGGCCCACCGTCATCTCATTAAATCTCTCCTGGGAGACCAGTAGGTTCTATCCGACGCACCGCAGCCCACTTACTTTACCCTTCACATCCTTTTAATTCCGATACAACACATTAATTGCATCGAGATTAAATATTTTGTTCATCAAGCACACGTTCCTATCTGTGACAACTAGGCCCACCGACATCACATTAAATCTCTCCTGGGAGACCAGTAGCTTGTATCCGACGCACAGCAGCCCACTTACTTTACCCTTCACAACCTTATATTGCCGATACAACACATTAATTGCATCGATATTGAATATTTTGTTCATCAAGCACACGTTCCAATCTGTGACAACTAGGCCCACCGACATCACATTAAATCTCTCCTGGGAGACCAGTAGGTTCTATCCGACGCACCGAAGCGCACTTACTTTACCCTTCACAACCTTATATTGCCGAAACAACACATATATTGGATCGAGATTAAATATTTTGTTCATCAAGCACACGTTCAATTCTGTGACAACTGGGCACACCGTCACCTCATTAAATCTCTCCTGGGAGACCAGTAGCTTGTATCCGACGCACCGCAGCCCACTGACTTTACCCTTCACAACCTTATATTGCCGATACAACACAGAAATTGCATCGAGATCAAATATTTTGTTCATCAGGCAAATGTTCTCATCTGTGACAAATAGGCCCACCGTCATATCTATAAATCTCTCCTGGGAGACCAGTAGCTTGTATCCGACGCACAGCAGCCCACTTACTTTACCCTTCACAACCTTATATTGCCGATACAACACAGAAATTGCATCGAGATTCAATATTTTGTTCATAAAGCACACGTTCACATGAGTGACAACTGGGCCCACCGTCATCTCATTAAATCTCTCCTGGGAGACCAGTAGGTTCTATCCGACGCACCGCAGCCCACTTACTTTACCCTTCACAACCTTATATTGCCGATAGAACACAGAAATTGCATCGAGATTAAATATTTTCTTCATCAAGCACTCGTTCCCATCTGTGACAACTAGACCCACCAACATCTCATTAAATCTCTCCTGGGAGACCAGTAGCTTCTATCCGACGCTCCGCAGCCCACTTACTTTACCCTTCACATCCTTTTATTTCCGATACAACACATTAATTGCATCGAGATTAAATATTTTGTTCATCAAGCACACGTTCCTATCTGTGACAACTAGGCCCACCGACATCACATTAAATCTCTCCTGGAAGACCAGTAGCTTGTATCCGACGCACAGCAGCCCACTTACTATACCCTTCACAACCTTATATTTCCGATACAACACAGAATTTGCATCGAGATTAAATATTTTGTTCATCAAGCAAATGTTCTCATCTGTGACAAATAGGCCCACCGTCATATCTATAAATCTCTCCTGGGAGACCAGTAGCTTGTATCCGACGCACCACAGCCCACTTACCTTACCCTTCACAACCTTATATTGCCGATACAACACAGAAATTGCATCGAGATTAAATATTTTGTTCATCAAGCACACGTTCACATGAGTGACAACTGGGCCCACCGTCATCTCATTAAATCTCTCCTGGGAGACCAGTAGGTTCTATCCGACGCACCGCAGCCCACTTACTTTACCCTTCACAACCTTATATTGCCGATAGAACACAGAAATTGCATCGAGATTAAATATTTTGTTCATCAAGCACAGGTTCACATCTGTGACAACTGGGCCCACGGTCATCTCATTAAATCTCTCCTGGGAGACCAGTAGCCTGTAGCCGACGCACCGCAGCCCACTTACTTTACCCTTCACATCCTTTTATTTCCGATACAACACATTAATTGCATCGAGATTAAATATTTTGTTCATCAAGCACACGTTCCTATCTGTGACAACTAGGCCCACCGACATCTCATTAAATCTCTCCTGGGAGACCAGTAGCTTGTATCCGACGCACAGCAGCCCACTTACTTTACCCTTCACAATCTTATATTTCCGATACAACACAGAAATTGCATCGAGATTAAATATTTTGTTCATCAACCGCACGTTCACATCTGTAACAACTGGGCACACCGTCATTTCATTAAAGCTCTCCTGGGAGACCAGTAGGTTCTATCCGACGCACCGCAGCCCACTTACGTTACCCTTCAGAACCTTATATTGCCGATACAACACAGAAATAGCATCGAGATTAAATATTTTGTTCATCAAGCACACGTTCAAATCTGTGACAACTGGGCCCACCGTCATCTCATTAAATCTCTCCTGGGAGACCAGTAGGTTCTATCCGACGCAACGCAGCCCACTTACTTTACCCTTCACAACCTTATATTGCCGATACAACACAGAAATTGCATCGAGATTCAATATTTTGTTCATCAACTACACGTTCTCATCAGTGACAAATAGGCCCACCGTCATCTCATTAAATCTCTCCTGGGTGACCAGTAGCTTGTATCCGACGCACCGCAGCCCACTTACTTTCCCCTTCACAACCTTATATTGCCGATACAATACAGAAATTGCATCGAGATTAAATATTTTGTTCATCAAGCACACGTTCACATCTGTGACAACTGAGCCCACCGTCATTTCATTAAATCTCTCCTGGGAGACCAGTAGGTTCTATCCGACGCACGGCAGCCCACTTACTTTACCCTTCAGAATCTTATACTGATGATACAACACAGAATTTGCATCGAGATTAAATATTTTGTTCATCAAGCAAATGTTCTCATCTGTGACAAATAGGCCCACCGTCATTTCTATAAATCTCTCCTGGGAGACCAGTAGCTTGTATCCGACGCACCACAGCCCACTTACCTTACCCTTCACAACCTTATATTGCCGATACAACACAGAAATTGCATCGAGATTAAATATTTTGTTCATCAAGCACACGTTCACATGAGTGACAACTGGGCCCACCGTCATCTCATTAAATCTCTCCTGGGAGACCAGTAGGTTCTATCCGACGCACCGCAGCCGGCTTACTTTACCCTTCACAACCTTATATTGCCGATAGAACACAGAAATTGCATCGAGATTAAATATTTTGTTCATCAAGCACAGGTTCACATCTGTGACAACTGGGCCCACGGTCATCTCATTATATCTCTCCTGGGAGACCAGTAGCCTGTATCCGACGCACCGCAGCCCACTTACTTTACCCTTCACATCCTTTTATTTCCGATACAACACATTAATTGCATCGAGATTAAATATTTTGTTCATCAAGCACATGTTCCTATCTGTTACAACTAGGCCCACCGACATCTCATTAAATCTCTCCTGGGAGACCAGTAGCTTGTATCCGACGCACAGCAGCCCACTTACTTTACCCTTCACAATCTTATATTTCCGATACAACACAGAAATTGCATCGAGATTAAATATTTTGTTCATCAAGCGCACGTTCACATCTGTAACAACTGGGCACACCGTCATTTCATTAAAGCTCTCCTGGGAGACCAGTTGCTTCTATCCGACGCACCGCAGCCGGCTTACTTTACCCTTCACAACCTTATATTGCCGATAGAACACAGAAATTGCATCGAGATTAAATATTTTGTTCATCAAGCACAGGTTCACATCTGTGACAACTGGGCCCACGGTCATCTCATTATATCTATCCTGGGAGACCAGTAGCCTGTATCCGACAAACCGCAGCCCATTTACTTTTCCCTTCACATCCTTATATTGCCGATACAACACAGAAATTGCATCGAGATTAAATATTTTGTTCATCAACCACAGGTTCACATATGTGACAACTGGGCCCACGGTCATCTCATTAAATCTCTCCTGGGAGACCGGTAGCTTGTATCCGACGCACCGCAGCCCACTTACTTTACCCTTCACATCATTATATTGCCGATACAAAACAGATATTGCTTCGAGATTAAATATTTTGTTCATCAAGCACACGTTCAAATCTGTGACAACTGGGCCCACCGTCATCTCATTAAATCTCTCCTGGGAGACCAGTGGGTTCTATCCGACGCACCGCAGCCCACTTACTTTACCCTTAACAACCTTATATTGCCGATACAACACAGAAATTGCATCGAGATTCAATATTTTGTTCATCAACTACACGTTCTCATCAGTGACAAATAGGCCCACCGTCATCTCATTAAATCTCTCCTGGGAGACCAGTAGCTTGTATCCGACGCACCGCAGCCCACTTACTTTCCCCTTCACAACCTTATATTGCCGATACAATACAGAAATTGCATCGAGATTAAATATTTTGTTCATCAAGCACACGTTCACATCTGTGACAACTGAGCCCACCGTCATTTCATTAAATCTCTCCTGGGAGACCAGTAGGTTCTATCCGACGCACGGCAGCCCACTTACTTTACCCTTCAGAATCTTATACTGATGATACAACACAGAAATTGCATCGAGATTAAATATTTTGTTCATCACACACACGTTCACATGTGTGTCAACTGGGCCCACCGTCATCTCATTAAATCTCTCCTGGAAGACCAGTAGGTTCTATCCCACGCACCGCAGCCCACTTACTTTACCGTTCACAACCTTATATTGCCGATACAACACAGAAATTGCATCGAGCTTCAATATATTTTTCATCAAGGACACGTTCACATCCGTGACAACTGGGCCCACTGTCATCTCATTAAATCTCTCCTGGGAGACCAGTAGCCTGTATCCGACGCACCACAGCCCACTTAGTTTACCCTTCACAACCTTATTTTGCCGATACAACACAGAAATTGCATCGAGATTAAATATTTTGTTCATGAAGCACACGTGCACATCTGTGACAACTGGGCCCAACGTCATCTCATTAGATCTCTCCTGGGAGCCCAGTAGCTTCTATCCGACGCACCGCAGCCCACTTAGTTTACCCTTCAAACCTTATATTGCCGATACAACACAGAAATTGCATCGAGATTAAATATTTTGTTCATCAAGCACACGTTCAAATCTGTGACAACTGGGCCCACCGTCATCTAATTAAATCTCTCCTGGGAGCCCAGTAGCTTCTATCCGACGCACCGCAGCCCACTTACTTTACCCTTCACAGCCTTATATTGCCGATACAACACAGAAATTGCATCGAGATTAAATATTTTGTTCATCAAGCACACGTTGACATCTGTGACAACTGGGCCCACCGTCATCTCATTAAATCTCTCCTGGGAGAACAGTAGGTTCTACCGACGCACCGCAGCCCACTTACTTTACCCTTCACAACCTTATATTGCCGATACAACACAGAAATTGCATCGACATTAAATATTTGGTTCATCAAGCAGTCGTTCACATCTGTGACACCTGGGCCCACCTTCTTCTCATTAAATCTCTCCTGGGAGCCCAGTAGCTTGTATCCGACGCGTTGCAGCCCACTTACTTTGCCCTTCACAACCTTATATTGCCGATACAACACAGAAATTGCATCGTGAATAAGTATTTTGTTCATCAAGCACACGTTAACATGTGTGTCAACTATGCCCACCGTCATATCATTAAATCTCTCCTGGGAGACCGGAAGCTTCTATCCGACGCACCACAGCCCACTTACTTTATCCTTCACAACCTTATATTGCCGATGCTACACAGAAGTTGCATCGAGATTAAATATTTTGTTCATCAAGCACAGATTCAAATCTGTGACAACTGGGCCCACCGTTATCTCATTAAATCTCTCCTGGGAGAACAGTAGGTTCTCTCCGAGGCACCGCAGCCCACTTACTTTAACCTTCACAACCTTATATTGCCGATACAACACAGAAATTGCATCGAGATTAAATGTTTTGTTCATCAAGCACACGTTCTCATCTGTGACAACTAGGCCCACCGTCATCTCATTAAATCTCTCCTGGGAGACCAGTAGCTTGTATCCGACGCACCGCAGCCCACTTACTTTACCCTTCACAACCTTATATTGCCGATACAACACAGATATTGCATCGAGATTAAATATTTTGTTCATCAAGCACACGTTCACATCTGCGACAACTGGGCCCACCGTCACCTCATTAAATCTCTCCTGGGAGACCAGTAGCTTGTGTCCGAGGCACCGCAGCCCACTTACTTTAACCTTCACAACCTTATATTGCCGATACAACGCAGAAATTGCATCAAGATTAAACATTTTGTTCATCAAGCACACGTTCACATCTGTGACAACTGGGCCCACCGTCATCTCATTAAATCTCTCATGGGAGAACATTAGCTTGTATCCGAAGCACCGCAGCCTACTTACTTTACCCTTCACAATCTTATATTGCCGATACAACACAGAAATTGCATCGAGATTAAATATTTTGTTCATCAAGCAAATGTTCTCATCTGTGACAAATAGGCCCACCGTCATATCTATATATCTCTCCTGGGAGACCAGTAGCTTGTATCCGACGCACCACAGCCCACTTACTTTACCCTTCACAACCTTATATTGCCGATAGAACACAGAAATTGCATCGAGATTAAATATTTTGTTCATCAAGCACACGTTCACATGTGTGACAACTGGGCCCACCGTCATCTCATTAAATCTCTCCTGGGAGACCAGTAGGTTCTATCCGACGCACCGCAGCCCACTTACTTTACCCTTCACAACCTTATATTGCAGATAGAACACAGAAATTGCATCGAGATTAAATATTTTGTTCATCAAGCACACGTTCTCATCTGTGACAACTAGGCCCACCGTCATCTCATTAAATTTCTTCTGGGAGACCAGTAGCTTCTATCCGACGCACCGCAGCCCACTTACTTTACCCTTCACATCCTTTTATTTCCGATACAACACATTAATTGCATCGAGATTACATATTTTGTTCATCAAGCACACGTTCCTATCTGTGACAACTAGGCCCACCGGCATCTCATTAAATCTCTCCTGGGAGACCAGTAGCTTGTATCCGACGCACAGCAGCACACTTACTTTACCCTTCACAACCTTATATTGCCGATACAACACAGAAAATATATCGAGACTAAATATATTGTTCATCATGCAAATGTTCTCATCTGTGACAAATAGCCCCACCGTCATCTCATTAAATCTCTCCTGGGAGACCAGTAGCTTGTATCCGACGCACCGCAGCCCACTTACTTTACCCTTCACAACCTTATATTGCCGATAGAACACAGAAATTGCATCGAGATTAAATATTTTGTTCATCAAGCACACGTTCACATCTGTGACAACTGGGCCCACCGTCATCTCATTAAATCTCTCCTGGGAGACCAGTTGGTTCTATCCGACGCACCGCAGCCCACTTACTTTACCCTTCACAACCTTATATTGCCGATACAACACAGAAATTGCATCGAGATTAAATATTTTGTTCATCAAGCGCACGTTCACATCTGTAACAACTGGGCACACCGTCATTTCATTAAAGCTCTCCTGGGAGACCAGTAGTTTCTATCCGACGCACCGCAGCCCACTTACGTTACCCTTCAGAACCTTATATTGCCGATACAACACAGAAATAGCATCGAGATTAAATATTTTGTTCATCAAGCACACGTTCATATCTGTGACAACTGGGCCCACCGTCATCTCATTAAATCTCTCCTGGGAGCCCAGTACCTTGTATCCGACACACCGCAGCCCATTTACTTTTCCCTTCACATCCTTATATTGCCGATACAACACAGAAATTGCATCGAGATTAAATATTTTGTTCATCAACCACAGGTTCACATCTGTGACAACTGGGCCCACCGTCATCTCATTAAATCTCTCCTGGGAGACCGGTAGCTTGTATCCGACGCACCGCAGCCCACTTACTTTACCCATCATATCATTATATTGCCGATACAAAACAGATATTGCTTCGAGATTTAATATTTTGGTCATCAAGCACACGTTCAAATCTGTGACAACTGGGCCCACCGTCATCTCATTAAATCTCTCCTGGGAGACTAGTAGGTTCTATCCGACGCACCGCAGCCCACTTACTTTACCCTTCACAACCTCTTATTGCCGATACAACACAGAAATTGCATCGAGATTAAATATTTTGTTCATCAAGCATACGTTCACATCTGTGACATCTGGGCCCACCGTCATCTCATTAAATCTCTCCTGGGAGCCCAGTAGCTTCTATCCGACGCACCACAGCCCACTTACTTTACCCTTCAAACCTTATATTGCCGATACAACACAGAAATTGCATCGAGATTCAATATTTTGTTCATCAACTACACGTTCTCATCAGTGACAAATAGGCCCACCGTCATCTCATTAAATCACTCCTGGGAGACCAGTAGCTTGTATCCGACGCACCGCAGCCCACTTACTTTACCCTTCATAACCTTATATTGCCGATACAACACAGATATTGCTTCGGGATTAGATATTTTGTTCATCAAGCACACGTTCACATCTGTGACAACTGAGCCCACCGTCATTTCATTAAATCTCTCCTGGGAGACCAGTAGGTTCTATCCGACGCACGGCAGCCCACTTACCTTACCCTTCAGAATCTTATACTGATGATACAACACAGAAATTGCATCGATATTAAATATTTTGTTCATCAAGAACACGTTCACATG